>NC_031768.1:81184030-81359814 GCF_001522545.3 Parus major
TTTTTTTTTTTCTTTTTGCTTTGTGATCTGTTCCTTATTCTGATGAATCAGTAATTGATGGGGTAAGAAACTATGGTGCATGTGGAGAGAGGAGAGGATAGTAGTGTCTGGGGGCAGTTAAAGAATGGGAAACTCCAACCTGCTTTACCGTCACGATGCCTCTCTGAAATCGTGTTTTCTTTTTGAAGTGAAACAGATGAGCAGAATATATTCACTTTGGTTTTGAGAACTCTGAGCATGCAGATGGCACAAGAAGCTGCAGGCACCTGCCAGATGAAACACTGGGTGGAACTGAGACAGCCCCTGAGCTGTTCAGCACTGCAGAGATATTACTGTCTGCTTTGTTGAGTGTGCTCCAGCTACCTAAGTAACAAAGAAAGTCATTAAAAGGAAGGAGGTTTAAGTACATTCAGTCCACTAATTTAAGTTTCAGAACATACAGATCCTATTCCATCAAAATTTGGCATGGTGAAAAGTTGAAGGCACAGCTGCTACGCTGCAAGTGAATCCCAGGAACAATCCTGCTATTTACAGAGTATCTACTCTAAAGAGTGACAAAAGTGAGTAAGGTGGGATAATTACCTGACATAGTACAATGCTGTGAACTGAATTAGTCAGGGACAGACCATTTAATGCATTACAGGCATTACCTAAACCATTTGTATTAAGAGGACACGAAATTATGTTATGTTAATTTATGCCATAGTATGAAAGATGACTGGACAGGTTTATGTGTTGTATGATCATTAAGAAAAAAACAAAACCTTACAAAGCAATCCTGAGCTTACAAGAGGAGAAAAAAAAAATAGCAAGATTGAGGTAGTTGTGGGGAATGGGAGGAAAAAGGACCTTTAGTCACCTGGACAGGCTACAGTCTTTGCACACCTTCTACATTTAATTTTCTGTTTTGTTCTTTATACAACCAAAGGGATTTTTTTACAACATGAGACTTAAGGAGGATTAATAAAATATCCCACTAATGGGTACAACAGAATCTAAAGAACACAACTAGATCTAATTCAATTAGGTCAATTAGACCCACTCTATAAAACATTGTTTAAAACCACAGAAATTGCTCTGCTTTTTCACTTTATGCATGTTGCTGATAGCTACCAAAGACAGGATATTAGTCTAGGAATATCTTTGGTCTTGCCTGTTACAGTGATACTCCAGTATGTCCAGAGAAATACATAAATTAAGAACATTAAAACATTCATTTCTCATACTGAAGATTAACTACAGCTTCTTTTGTATTTTGTATAGGGTTTTTACCTACTACCTTATATAGTTAGCCTGGAAAGAAAATTATTGATTTTCTTTGCTGCTCTTATGCCTTTGGTATTATTACAATATTCCTTAAAGAAAGCCCCAAAGCCTTCCCACATTCAGTGTCCAAGACCATTCCTTCACAACAATCTCTAACCAGGCTGAAAAGTGAGTAGAAGAAGATTAGTGTCCACAATTACTAAATGAGCTGTTGATAAAACCAATCATTAGCTTCATAATTGGTTATCATAAACAATTAATGAACTACTATCTGGTTGTCACCAGATTGATTCTGCACACCATACTGGTATTTAAGAGATGAGAATGCAGGTCTCCTCTGAGATAACAATTCCTGTTGCTGTTTTGTGTGTAGCTGAGATATAAATTATACCCTTCCTCCTTTGTTCTGCCACATTTGAAGATGAACCAAATGTCTAGAGAAAATGATTAAGCCACTTTTTCCTTCAGTGTTTATGGAATGACAGCCATTCATTCCAAATAACCCTTCTTGCAAATATCATTCTTCCTGTTTTTAAGTATTCCCCAATTGTTTGATCCTGTCCCAAATGAAATGCTTCCCTAGATTTGTGTAAAATATTTTCACTAATGTACCAAATGTTTTGTTTGTTGGGATGAGTACTGTATAACCTAAAATTCCTCACTGACTACTTTCTTCTATCCAGGCACTTCATCCTTTTCCCTACCTGTATAAAGAACCTGTTGATTTTGTACACATCCAAGATTTAGCTGGGGCACTGATAAATTTATCCATCTTTCCAATTGATTTATTTCTGATTTAAAAAAATATCCCTAAATGGTTTAATTTCTTAGATTTTTAAGGATAAAATTTCCTTAGTTTTGGAGTGTATAGCTTTTCACCATTCTTCTGTTCCTTATTGATTCTGCTGGGATACTAATTTCTTTCTTTCACACATGGAAAAGGAATAATGAACAATAACTATTTCACTATTTATTCTTTTTATTAGATATTAGAGGAAAAAACCAGTACCACTGCAGTGCTCCTCCCTGTTTTTAAACAAACTGTGATTGCCATCTCTAGAAGCTTTTCTAGGTTGTTTGGATTTATTTTTGTAAGCATAATTTTGGTTTTTAACCAACTTCAGTTTCATTTTTCAAATTTATTTTTTCTCTTCTGTTGTTAAATTTATTCTGTCACACTTCCAGGATCAATCTCCATCTACTTTTCTTCCAATGAATTTATACGTGCTGAGGTCTTTACTCTTTCTACAAAGGCAACACGGTGTATTGCTGCTCTAAATGGGTTGCATAATTCTGGAGTGCTTGTTTAATCCTGAAACAATTATTTAGTTAATTCAATATGCCCAAACACCCCCTCTCCCACCTCCTTTAAAATACTCATCAAAATACCACCTTTTTCCAACACATGCTCTGCTCGACTATAGTAACTATGCTCTGGAAAGAAATGAAAATGCTTTTTGCTTGGTCTCTGGAAGTCACAATCTTCAGTCATAACTGTGCATTACATTCCTGAAAAAAATATTGGATCTTGATATATTTGTCAGGAAGTTTCAGCTGCTTTTTCTCTATTTATGATGAATCTCCCTTTTCTCTTCTAAAATAGTGTATATATGATTATAGCATCATTTACAGTTAGGTTTGATAGAGAGCACTGAAATACTGAACAAAACTAACTGAAGACAGAGATGTTAATCACCAATCAAGTCACAGTGCCCCAAACTAAATAAAAGTAAATTAGGAAAATACAGCACAGAAAAGTACATCTTATAGACAAAGAACAGTTCATGCTCTGTTGAAAGCCTGATTTTTTGAAGCACTTTGAAAATCAGTATGGAAAAGTACTTCCTACTGTAAATTGCAATATGGTAAGATAACTTTTGACTATTTATTTTATGTCAGGACTTTGAATTATTGATGGCTGATGATTAATGCAGGTCCATTTCTGATCTCATGTATTTAATAATTTTAATTTCTTCAGTTCATTTGGCACATCAAGAAAGACAAAGAAATAAACAGTGATACAGAAGAAAATGAGGACATCTTTTGAACCTCTGATCAGAGTAACATCTAATGCCTCCCTTGCCCAGATAATTTTCTGAATTCACATGGACTGGAGAAGTAACATAAAAAACCTTTCATAATCTAGGTACTGAGGTAAAAATAATTTATTGTTACTAAGATTAGCTCTTGAAGAGAAATGTCTTGTGAGCATTTTGTACAATTATCAAAATCACACATTATTAAATATGAAAACCTCTAATAATAGCGGTAAAAATACCTCCATGAAGCTCAGTGTAAGTGTTATTCAGCTGTTTAGGGTCTTGAATGAAACCTTTGCCTGTGTACAGAAAATGTCTGCTGTTTCTTTATGGAAATGCAGTAACTGAAAAACCAACCATAATTGTGCAGTGTTAATGTTCTCTTTCAAATTTCTCATCTTCTGGACTCTGAAAAACATAATTCACTGGCAATTCTCTCCAATGTCTTAATGTCTCTCACACCCTAATCTTACCTTACAAACACACAAAGGACATGTTGCCTTACAAGGAGCACATGCAAGTTCCAGGTGCAACAAATATGTTCAGCAAAGAACTAACCAGGTAACAAAAAATATATTACAAAACAAAAGAAATATGGCCTGAGTTTCTGCATTACAAGTCCCTATGCTTTTTTATATGTCTGTCCCACAGTGAAGACCAGGACTACAAACCTACAAATCCCATACACAGCTGCAGCAAATGTGGAGAGAGAAGGATACGTGACCTGCTCCTGAAATAAAACACACATAAGCAAACCCTGCCTGCATTAAGGTGATCTTTTTGTACTCCCTACACTGACAAGTGCTTTGTGTATTTTAAAAAGAGCAAAGAAAATTGCAGAACTCTTCCCCAAAAACCTCTTCCACACTTGTCCCAAATTTTCTGGCTCCTTGTCATGACTGCTACATGATATCAGCACCCTGGGGCCCTTTTCTGTCAAGAAGAGTCTTTACTCCATTTACCTAAATAAAGAAGCATGAACAAATGCACAGACACATGTCACAGCATCTGCCAGCCATGACCTTGTGCAACCTTCTTAATATTTTTCTTGTATCTTTCCGGTTGCATTATTTTTCATTTCACCCTTCTTGATAGAAAACATCTATGTTATGAACTAAACCCATTATGATCCATAATAAAATGCTGTTCAAACATTTTACAGTTAGTTATGTATTTTCCTTCCATTTAAACAGTATTCAACTCCCATGCTGGAACTAAGTGCTCTTCAATACCCCATTACTGGGCTTTTCTACTCTGCATGGACAGGTCCTAAGAGCAGGGTGATTTTGTCTCAGTTAAAAATGACCCATACTAAGGCAGTTATATTTTCAAGCCATACCACTTTCTCCTCTGTAATTCCTTGGTTTCTAGTTCTAACATGCTGTAATATTGACTGACACTAACTTTAGTTAGACTAGTTAGAAATATTTTCTGTGAATTCCCCAGCCAATGTATGCAGGTTTTCCTAATGCCAGAAGAGAGCTAAGTATGAACAGCTACTGCCAGTCCAAGTGCAAAGCTGCAATGGAAATCTTTTGTGTGTCCACAGGAAAAAAAAACAAAGTTCCTGATGACATCTTGCACTGTTTTCCAGTTACCACTGCTGCTCTGTAAGGCTCTAAGTTTCCAGAGGAGATAGCTGGATCAGGAGTTGGACTCCTTGAGGAGCTACTAATAAAGCTCTAATCCCTTTTGCATCTAAATTGCTTCTGCTGACTTAGCTGAAGTTTTTTTATTGTGCCAACAGTAGAGTTAACAGGCCCATCTCCAGCCCACCATCCTCACATGCTCACTTGCCTCCATTTCTGCAGTGTCACTGCGACAGGTGAGTCAGTGAAACATTGCCACCTTAGGGCTCCTTTCCCTGACAATTGCTCTGGCTGCCAAAACAGCAGGTACCTCCATCCTGCTGTTACAGCCTGCTGCTGTGGAGCATCTTCTGGAAACATCTTCTGTTTCCATAAGATGAGCTGTCCTTTGGGCTTGGGCTGCTCAGCTGCTCCCTATGGGGTGGGCAATCTCCCTCTGTGAGGTTTGCTGAGCACTTGCACAGTGCAGGTTACCTGAATAGCAGACTGACTGCATGAAGCACAGACAGGTTTTTTAAAAGCAGAATCTCAATTTTAATGCTCAGAATTGGCAAAAAACACCCCAAACTTGCAGGGGATAGAATTCCACAGCACAGAATACACCCCCCCAATACCAATTTCCTCGTTCCTTTCTGATAAACAGACACATCTCAATATAACAGCTTAACAAGCACATACACAGGCAGACAGCACAACCCCTCGAGAGTGGATTATTTCCCCAAAGAGTTACTTTGTGAAGGATGTCACTGATCACATTTCAAGGTGTAACTGCTGTGCCAGCTTCTTGAGGCTGGATAACACTTGAAAACCTGATCTCAGGTAAGCAAAAGGGTGAATTGACCCTGTTCAGAGTGGTACCATGATCCTGCTGATGCTCAAGGCCAGGGGAGTGGCAGGAGGGCTGGAATTTCTGGTCCCTCTGTCCCACCACAGCTGAAAAGATAAATGCTTTCATCATGCAGTTAATGCTCAGAAGATGGATCCTATTTCTGAGCAGTAGAAATTGTGCCTTATCAGAAGAGTATGACCCACCCAATGCTAACAAACAGCAAGAAAAAGTCTGTGAGTTTTGAAAAAGCACAAGAAAGCTTAGAGGGTTTAGGTAGTTGAGCAGAAATGAAGTCTTGGCTGTTTTTGAGAAAAATCAAACTCATCTCAGAAAGAGAAACAAGCCATATACCCCCTCTCTAAAATAATACCTGCATTTGTGAGAGTCTCAGAAGAATGTAATAAACATCAGTTGGGGCTGCAAAATGAGATGCACTGCTGCACTACAGAGCAACAGGCATGGAAAACAGAGTGAACTGAAAAGGATCTAGATCATTAAAAACAATCATTAAAAACTGCTATGCAAATTGATGTGAATCCTTATTAACTTGCTACTTTCTTTTCCTTGTTATCTCTTACGTTCTATGTGCTGTCAAAGGCAAAAAATCATCAGCACAGAGTTTCTAAGCCAAACTTGTGGTCTATAGCAGAAGGAAGTCCATGCCAGGAAAACAATGACTAATAACACTTGCAAGACATGTTGTGTCAACACAAGTGACAGATGCCAATCATTAAGACTCCAGATGAGCCTCAGCTACAAAGTTAAGACCAGAAAAAATCTGGAGGAGGGCTGAGGACAACAATATCTTTTCAAAGGGACCAATTTGCACTCTTTGCACCTGCTGAGCTTGTACGAGTAAATCTGTCCCCAAGCATATGCCATGTGGATTGTACATGAGGCACACACAGGTGCTGTGCAATTTCAACTAAGTAACCTTTATAATAAAATAATAACGCTTATTTTAACATTTTCTTTTTATTTTTTATAAATCATAGCAGGTGCAACAACCTGTGACTCATCAAAGCCATCCCACGAGGCTCCTGCTGCCCTGGCTTTGCTCATCCTTCCTCCACCACAGGCAGGGTAACTACAGGTGTGAGATCTTAAGGGCTGGGAATGGCTCTACATCATTTATTTATACAGCAGTAAGACAAATTTTGGTATTTGGTTCAATGCATGATACCACTGTTTGATAAATTTAAACCACACCATTCAACAGTTATAGTGGTGTGCAGACAAAGCACTTGGGAAATTTGGTCAGCACTGGAGAGGTTATATCAGAAAAGGAGCAAGCTTCACATAGAGGAGATGCTGAGAATCAGCTACACCACCTATAAAGTTCAAATTCAGATTGAATGAAATCAGTTTTAAGTAGACCTGTGAGTCTGCAGGTTCAGAAACAAAACTAATGATACTCTTTATGTCACGAAGAAAAGCCACACTGGGGCCACAGACCTTGTGCTCAGACAGATAAGAGCTGTAATAAATAGTTCAGCTGGTCCATCCTTCTGCCACAGCAGCACTGCTCTGAATGACTGGCTCCCATGTGGATGTGTTCAGAAGAGATTCAGGTTTGCCTGTCATTAGGAAGCCCTTTGGAAACACATGTGGTCTGCTGGGTTACATCCTAACAAAAGAAGCAATAGACATAGCAAGGGAAAGAAGTTTAAGAATGTTAAATCACAGACATAAAAAAGGACTGTGCCAAATCAGGAAAACCAAAGAGAAGTCGAAGCAGAGGTATTTAAATAGGAGGCAGAGAGAACAGAGAAGATGAGAGGTAAGTCTCTGGGTGAGTGGGGACTGAGGCACAGGGAATACAGACATAGACCAGATAAGGAGAAAATATGGGATAGGAACAACCATGCCTTTGTCAGAAGAGCTTTGCATTAACACCCAGCACAACACACATTGAGTGCACTGGAGGGAGAGCGAGCCACTGAGCTCTGATCCATCCACCCTACAGATGGACACAGTGCCAGGACAGTGAGGCTGGCAGAGAAACACACATCTTCAGACAAGAGTTGAATTTTGGAGGCAAAATTCTCTCGAACTGGAACTAAAACTATACTACTGAAGAAAAAGAAGTGCTTTTCCAGTGTCAGGTTTGATCCTGATACTGCTGAAGGCACTTGAATTGAATGGTCTGCAGGAACTGAATACTCTGAGTAGAATGAGATAGTATGGAAATATGGGAATTGGGAGCTGTAAACTCCCACATATAAAAGCAATTTTCCTAATTTTCAGTTGTCATATAGAGTTTTCAAAAAGCAATTCTGCACAATTGATATTTTCTAATAAAACCTCATCCATGGAAAGGTTATCAATCAGTTTCTACTGTCTCATTAAAAGTAATAATAAAAAAGGCAAAACATAACCCTCTGAGAAGACTGTGGAGAAAACAAAATAAGAGTAATGAAGGAGTTGAATGAGTTAGATGTAAGGATAGAGACAATAAAAAGCAGTAATACATCAAGGAAGATATCTGAGCGCATAAAACAAAATTACTTATTTATATAGGTAAAGGATTCATAGAGAGAAAACAGTTCTTGATTAGACCACAGGATTGAAGAGAGATCTTGATTTGAAATCAAGAAGTAAAATTATGCATGGAGAAAGCACGTTGCATAAATATTTTGGTCAGGTATTCACTGATGTGTTTAAACAACTGAGTCCCAACACAAGAAGAATAAAATAGAACATTTTAGATGTTATGATAGGAAGTGTAAAATAGAGCCTGTACTGAAATAAGATAAACAAGATGCAGTAGATTCATTTCAACAGAAATGAATTTTCTGTTGAACCAGAGATTTGAATACCCAAGGTGCAGTGATACCTACGGCAAGATTTCTAAAAGCCACTGTAGTTCATGCTGTCCAATTCTTGTAATTTTTGACATTTTCTTTGATTCTCTCAATTTAACAGAGAAGAATCAAGCCTAATTCAAAGATAATGGATTAAGAGCAGTTTTGCCTCAAGGATGAGCAGAGAAAAGCTACAGTATTTATAAAAGGCCCATTAAAGAACTCAGATTATTTATTCCTCTAGATTTAAATAAAGCATATTTAAAGGCTTAACTCAATAAAATAAGCACTATCCTGTAAATCCATCCTTTTTCATATCAGTAAAAAATCAGGACACAATCCAAAAGGGAAGGAAATAAAAACTGAAGAGGAAGAAAATAAAGACAAGAACAGCCACACGGCATCTAGACGCAAAGTTCTTACAACATATGATATGGTATTTATCTCATCTTAATAAGCAGTAATAAATTCCTTTCTGAAGTAATCACTAAGCTAATACTGATAGAGTTTATATATAGAACATCAATTATAGTATGCTCTGCCATGCAAATTGTTTTATAAAATTATGAAACCAAAGCTGCAAAAAATATTCACTTAAAATCAAGTAAACATCCACTGCAGTGTCCATAACCCAAACATTAGCAAGTGCTGGTAAGAGCAGGAGGAACAGCCAGTGAATACGTAAGCTTTTGGTCAATAAATAAAATGATTACTTTGTACTCTTTGCTTACCTTCGGCTAAAAGGAATCAAACTAGGAAAGTTAATTGAATTTTGTAAAGCACCATGGTTTGAAAAAGATCAAAGTGTTCTTCAGAATGAAGTTGGTTTTTTTTTAGGTCATGATTTTGTGCTTTCTTCTTAAATGCGATGCACTCTAAGAAGCAATTGTTTTAAAACAACAATAGGTCAGTGATTGAACAGAAACTCAGAAAACTCAAATTTGTGCCAAAGAGGAACATACAGAATACAGAGACCAAAAGAAATTAATGTGAATGAAAAATAACCATAGAAGGCTGGTTTGTGTGCAAACTTTGTTTGTTTTTGTTTGCTTTGGTTATTAGTTTGGTTTCTCCCTCTAAGGTAAATATTGATTGAAAAACCAATCAGTTTAGAACTGGAATCATAATAAGTTATTATTTTGTTATTAGGAAAAGATTATAGCCAGTCATACAAACGGAAAAGTCCAACTTCTGCCACTAAGATGACCAAGGGGCGAGTCTACAGGAGAAAGTTCTACACCTATATATACCCTAGGTACTGGTCCAGGGAGGATTTTCTGGCTTTTAGACTAACTGACATGTGTTCATAAGGGTAAAATGGTTTGACTGTGTTTAAAATGCCGAGTAGCAAAGCTATGTTTTTTGAGCTAATGCCTAAACTATGGCAAACATTTGTTTGCAATGGTCTGCCCTCTGACCAAAATCCTATTGTTCTTTTATTACATAAGGCAAATAAGAAGCTGACATTTTATTAGAGGCCTCACTCTCAAATTGACAGTTGTGTCTTACTGCAACATGACAAGAAATCCCTTTTTTGTCACAGCTGCACTGAGACAATCTAGGAGTGATGGCAACGGAGCACTGCAGCTCCTGCCCCTGGTCATGGAGAACGTGACCTTGCAAAGAGCTGAGAGCTTACTGGCAAACAGGCTTGCAGCCTGAGCCCTTAACTATAACTAATGGCTGCTCCTCTCCAGGAAATCTCTCTAGCCATCAGTGGATGAAAGCCTGGCTTAAGAAATACAGTTTTGGTAGTGGTCCAGAAGCAGCTGTTGACATAGTGAAGCAGAGATCTGCAGAACAAAAGCCACTCCATTTATAAAGCCTTCCCTAGGAGACAGATTAATTAGACCCAAAAGGACTCTTTCCTGGATCAACAAAAACAGTTAAAAATATACTAATTTAATGTTAAGTATAATAATTGACAAAATTACATACATGTTTTTTTTCTTTGTCTCTGTTTTGTCTCATTTAATGCTGAATTCAAAACAGCCTGTAGAAAAGGTTTTCTTTTTGCTAAGGATCAAAATCAGTTTCAACACACCAAAAATTTCTGTCTATCAGAGTTTTATCACTGGTAAATATCTTAGACTAGTCAGACTAAAATTTGAAGGTAAGTGTATAAAAGGCTATAATCTGAAACATGCTTAAGATAAAAATCCTTGTGCTTTGGACTACTATAACAAAGAAGATCCTCTAGGAAGATGAGCCTGCTGTGAAACGGAAAGATTCAGAGAAAAATAATTGGCTCCATTATTTTCAAACAAAACCTAAATGAAATATTTTTTATCTCTTTCTTATATTTTTCTTTTTCTTGTATTCATGAACACATAATACTTTTTCATTTGCTTTTCATCCCCATCCTATTATTAGAAGCTGCATTTTAATTATTTGGACAAATTAATTGAAATATAGTACAAATAACAGATAAAGCAATTTTCTACAAAGCTTTTGTATAAATAATTTGAGATATGGAATGTACTAGTTTTGTATTTTCTTATCTCACTCCTGATGATTGCTAATGCTGTAGGCTGAAGTAAAACTACCAGTTTTGAACTTTATATTGATTGTTGTCCATTAAAGAGCCACAGTCTAGAGAGAAATAAGGGTGAATGCATTTAATATACTAAAAATAATTTTAGATTATTTAATAGGAAAATCTAGATTTAATTTTACTTATTAAAAGCCTAAACAATAATTGCATGCTATGTATTAGTGTTGTCTATTTATTTTTTTATTGCAATTTTATATTAATCTTTTAAAGAACTTTCCTGTAACCAAACACATGACAAGCCACTGATCACAAGAACACCATCAAGAAATCCTCGTAGTCTCATGGCATGTCTCCAGACATGTAAATCTGTACATCAGCTCTGTATCTGTACAACAATGAGAGGCAAGGCTGGACTTAATGTCAGCAATGACACTGGAATGGGATGGTATCAGGGTTATTTAACTCATGTTTACATTCTATGACACACTGAAAATGTAATCTTTTCACAGTTATTACAAAATTCAAATAAAACTAAAAACCAAGCTAGGTCAAACCACAACAATGAGCCATGACTCTAAGGTGTTTATATGCTGCAATTAAAACCTGTACAATTTTGATTTGAAAGATCCAATGTTTTTATAGAGTAAGAAGAAATCTGATTGATTTGTCTATAGGAAAAAGCCAGTGAAAGCAGAGAGAGACAAGGTATCAGAGCTAGGAAAGAATTATGTGCATGTGCCTGTGTGTCCACACCTCCCATTTGGTCACATAACCCTTCTTGTGTGCCCATGGGCTCTGCAAAAGACTGTCACTGACTTGGAGAAGTTTACCTGGTGATATCTTTTATACGCTCTTTCCCCATGTTGGATTTTGTCACATTTGTCACCTTACGACATTCCTGTGGGTGATAAATCCTCTGGTGCCCTACGCTCTCGACAGAAGCAGCCGTGTCCCCCTGGACCATGGCACAAGAGCAGCAGCAGTGTGCTGGTGGCCAGCCCGAGCTCCCCACTGCAGCAGACCTCTACTCCAGCACTAACTACAAACAGGGCTTTGGACTGTCCCCTGGGTACTTCCCACACGATGTGCAGCACCTCCCTACCCCTGCATCTGTCACGTGATGCTGGGTGTCTGGTACCGACCTCATCCTTTCTTTCAGGGGTTCCCTAGGGCTTAGAAAGTCAATTTGGAATATCCACACACTGTTTTCACTGCTCTTAAAGTCCTTGACTTTACCTGTACTACATGCAGTATGTCAGGAGAACCTGACATAGTTGGACGATATCTGACTGCTCCCTTGGGCTATGGGGCTGTGGTCGGCTACTTTGTGCTTTTTGTCAGCTATCAGAGACACCCAGAAGTGTTGTGTTTTTACAGTGCCTTACTGCCAGCTGTAAGTGGGCCTTCCAGGGACTGTAGCAGCACAAAAAATTAGTCCTAAATTCAGTTAAATACTACCCTGTAAGTGAGAACTTCACAAGTCCCAGAAACCTTTATCACAGACATGAAGAAGTAAATCTCCCCAGTCAGCAAGAATACAATGAATACTCTAGAAATTTATCTTACTATTTAATATCTAAATTTCTTACACAAAAGCAATTGAGGACTTCTTAAATAGCATTGTATAATAATTCCCAGACAAAAACTGCATTAAAATAAAGTTACAATTGAACATACATATCAGTAATTTAAGGTAAAATACATTACAGGGATATTTATTTAGCCCCAAGCAAGATTTACAAACCCCAGAAGTTTACAGATCTGGTTATAGTGAAAACAAAACCAAGGGAGATAAAAAATTGGAAATGTGAAAACAACTGCCTCAGAACAGTGAAATATGTTGGCCACTATGAGAGGCAGCATGCCTTTGGCATCAGATCTATTGAAAACATTCAGTCTTCTAAAGAGAAACATTCCTTGTGTAATTCTTTGAATTAAATATCATATGGGAATCTCTATTGAAGAAGACAATCAAAAAATATGGCTTTGAGTATTAAATAATTTAAGAGATCTATGAATAAAACTGTTTTATAATTATGTTTACTTATGAATTCTTAAAAAACCTGTTTATAAACTAAGTTATGTCACTTTTAATAATTCATTGCTGTCTTAATATATAAATGAAATGAAATCTCAGCTTTTGTCATTAAAATTCATCTTGTTATAGAACAATTAATTGTGTTTCCAGACTTTGTTAATTTTCTGCTTGGAAAAAAATACAGACTATACTATGGCGTAAGCTAAGGGTCTTAGGACCCCAGGTCACATCAAATAAAAAGATTTAGGGGTCCTGTATCATCTGAAGTTATAGAGGGATTTTAAAAATTGCACACAATTAACTGAATGCATGAACATAATGAAACCACTTAAAATCATGAATTATTCTTGTACTTAATGCAGGACTCTTGTCCCCAAAATACATTGCCAACCATGGTGCTCACAACCATTATTTATGCTCAAAGACAAGCTAAAAATCAGCTCACTCATGTAGTGCATACTAAAGATCAAATAAAAGCCTGGCTGCCCAGCAGACCTCCGAGTACTTTACAAATGAAAATAGACTGATACAACAATCATTGGACATGCACAGCTTCCACTGAAGTCACAAAATGTATTTTAGGATTAAACCACAGTGAAAGAGCCTGTTTTAGCACATTACTCACTAGAAGACCCCTTGGCTTCAAGACCCAGTGAGCTCAGCAGGGATGCTTTGGTGAATGGGAAGTGCTGAACAGGCTTCTCATCAAATTTCACAATGATCTTATAATCATGCTCCATTACTCCTTGCGACATCACACCTTGTTTTACAAACAATGCCATTATAAAGGACCAAAGTGATCTGCAATACCATAACAGCAGAATAACCTAAAGGAAAAAGGTGAAAAAAAACAAAACCCAAAACCTTGATAAGCAATGCAAATGCAAGTGGTAGAGTTAAGGAGAACCCACGATGCCTGGTTGTCAATCTTATGCTTTAATCGCGAGGTCAAGAGGCCCTCTTCTGCTGTCATTGTCACAACAGACCATGAACTGAGAGTGAAAATCTGTGGGGAAACAAGGAAAAGATGTGAAAGCACCTCTGTGGGCTTGGAAAAAACCTCTCACAGAACTCTCCTTTATGATAATCACATTGGAAGAGTAGTGACTCATGTCTTGCTGACAAAGCTCCAGATTCCTCTCAAGTGCAGGAAGAAGTGATCTTTTCTGCCCAGGGATAAAAGCCCAGGCCATTTCTGCAATGAAAAGGAGGGGGAAGGAGAGAAGGGGCAGAGCAGGGATGGAGAAGGAAGGGAGAGCCTCAGAGAGCCAGGACTGCCCCTCCAACCCACAGCTGAGGGACACTGATCCCTTCTACGAAGCTGGAGGCAGTTGCCTGCATGGCTTTCCAAGGCTCTGGAACAAGCAAAACAGGCAAAGGGGTTTTGCAGCCCTTGCCCTCTGCAGTCCCAGTCCACTTCCTGCTCCATGCTCTAAGTCCCCTTGTTTCCACAGCCCAGTGGAAAATTTGTCATTCGTGTTAGTGTTTCACTGAAGTCAACTAAAAAACTGGTGATGCTCCCATTTTCTCTGGAAATAGGAATAGAAATTAAACACTGAATTCTTTCCTGTACAGAGTTTGAATATGAAACTATTAAACAACCTAAATCCTATTTTCTTTTTGAATATATTTACCTATCTTTTTATTTTTTTAATGCTACCTATAACTTTCTTGCTGGTAGCCATTAATTATTTGGATGTTTCATACCTTCCTTTGAGCTCCTATGTAGTTTCCCAGCCATTATATTTTTAATTTCACATGCAGGATTTTAATACATTGTGTACTGCAGCCATAAATCACTTAAATATGTTACAAAGCAGATTGCTCAGTAAATGTCATTTTATTTACTATCCTGATGTAAGCAATTTAAATATGACTCAGTTTTCAAACTTAGAAACAATGTAAAGAGACTTAGGAGAGAATGCAGTATAAGTACAAACAGCAGTCATTGTTTTCAATTCCATTAGTAGTAATGTTTTCTTAAAAAAAAATTACTAGGACAACTTTGGGAACTGAACCACTTGTGACTCAATGAATGCTGTTAAGGTCTCAGTATCAACAGCTCTCACCTTGTGGTTTTCCAGATCTAGAAAGGCTAAAGGAGACAACATATAGCATCCCTTGGAAGTGGTAAAGGAAGCTGAGAAATATGTTGTGCTCTTGTTCAGCCTTTCTTGGCTAAGCGATAAATACACTGAGAGATTTCAAAGGCAAAATCTCTCCTAAATACAAGAATGGGAGACTGCAACTAGACTGTCAGGGGGAATCTACCCATGTTGACAATGCAATTCCCTCCAATTTCTTCACAGCAGTTAAAACTCTATTGTAAGAGGCAGAGCAATAACACCAGTGGTAAATACTGACTTTTCTGTAGATGTTTTCTTTCCAGTCTCTTACCACAAAACTCAACAGACAGCACAGTATCACAACTAGACCATCATTTACACAGAACAGAAATATCAACCATTTGGTTACTGTGTTTGGACACAGATTAGACAGCCTAAAGCCTTCCTGTGTCAAGCCTTTCCTACTGAGTTTATTGGCATTGCCAAAGAGAGGATATTAAACATAATTGTGTTTTTATATTTATAGAAATTTATACCATATACAGTATATTTATAAAATTTTTATATGTACTATAATATTTAGAATTAGTAGGCACACTAGCAGGCACATTGGCTTTAAGTCACCTGAATCTGGGTGGAAGGGAGTATAAATATATATATATAATATTTACCTCTACCTTTATTTATCTTAGTTTTTTTTCTCAGCACCTTCAGATTTTCCCATGCCTCTCTCTATGGCACCTACAGACTTCCTTTGAAACATCACAGAAAAATCTCCAACAGAAGCACATCTAGAAATGCAATGCAACTTAAAAAGCATAAACTCAACTTATTTCCTGATGGGGGTAATCTGCATCCCTTTTTCAGAAGGGCACATTTACCAGAATTGATTTCTCTCCCTAACTTCTCCTAAAATGATTGTATTTCTGACAGTCAGCTGAAAGTATTGGCAGTTGGAAAATAGTTCTGTTGTGCTCCTACACTTCTGTTCCTCTCTAAAGGCCAAGGAATGAAGCATCTTATGGGGCTCCTGTTTACAGGTTTTCTTTTTTTAAGAAAAGTGACCACAATTCAAGAAGCAGAAAGTGTCAATATGAGATATCCCAACTTTATAACACATAAGATAACACAAAAGCACTTTCAAGTGGAAATAACTTGGACTTTTTCTGAAATCCTATGGTTTTGAAGTGAGATGTTTCATTTGGCAGATAAAAATTTCTACAGGGACCAGATGGTTTTGAGAAAAAGTCCATTTAGTAAAACTCCTTGAGTTTCCATTATATAAGGATTCAAGCAGAAAACAGATGACCACACTTCTGACTTGAGGTGAAGGCCCTGGATCCAGCCAGGCTTGCCCCTGCTCATATGCTGGACTGAGTTCCTTTATTCTAGAACCAATGATGCTTCATTCCCATTACATTAAACTCATCTCATCTAAGTCACTTCTTAGACATAATGGATGCAATTTTATCTGAAATGAAATATTTACGGGGAACACACAGACAAGACAGACTATGGCAGTTACTGCACTCAAGATAGTCAGCATTTTGCTTTGCAGCAGTTATTTCCGTCATGCTGCAGATATTTCTCCTCTTCTTGGGTTATTTTATGACCATCCTAAATATTCAAAGTTTTTGAGTAATGGCATTAATTTAAGAATTCTTTATTCCAATGCAGGTCTGACATCTACCATTGAAACTTAAAAGTTTCTGTCCAATAACACCACTTACATTGCTCTCTCATTACTTTCAAAACATAATTACTGTCTTACTTTTCTGATCCTTGAAAGTGGCTGAACTGTTCAACAACATAATAAGAAGAGAATTATGCAAATTTAAGGACAGAGTAAGTTCCCACTGCCTGTCAGAATCTCTGCTGTCCCTGTGGGCCTGTTCAGGACGCCCTGCTTTTGAATTTTTGCAAACATAGACTGCAGAATTTACATTGTTGCTGAATCCAGTCAAGAATGATAACACGAACTATTTCCTGGTACTCAATACTGAGAAGGATTAGAATCGTGGAATATCTTGGGTTGGAAGGGACTTTAAAGATCTTCTGTTTCCAACCTTCCTGCCATGGGCAGGGACAAATTTCATCAGAACAGGCTGCTCAAAGTCCCATCGAACCTGGCCTTAAACACTTGCAGGGATGAAGCACCTACAGCTTCTCTGGGCAATATGCTCAGTGCCTCACCATCCAATGAGTACAGATATTTTTTTTCCCCTATCATCATCTAACCTAAAACTTTTTCAGTCTAAAAAGCAACTAGCAACCCATCATAAAGAAAATACTTTACTCTGAGTAGTCTTCTTTATAAAGAGGATGAATTTCTAAGATAGATGCAAATTTCAGATAATTTTTCACAGATGCAGGGCATATAATTGAAAAGAAGAAAAATAATGCAGGTACATTACTCTTGGGACACAAGCTGGACTGGCTGTATATTACTTTTCAAGCCATGTAGACAGATTATTCTGATTCAGATGTTGCTTTGGTAATTTACATCAGAGGCTGCTTGAATTGTTAAGTAGGTGGGGAGCACCACACAAAATTCTGCACAAATACACACCTACACATGTGTAAGACAATGGGAGGTTTAAAAGAGAAACACTGAAAAGTATGGTCATACACACACATAAAAACCCCTCCTACAATCACCACTGAAGTGCCCAAATGTACAAAAAACTTCTAGCACTCACTTCACAAATGAAATGACAGAACACCAAAGTATGAGAGTTTTCCATCTCTCTCCCCGTCCCCATTTCACACTCACTCCCTGTTGCCAAATGTCTGTCTCTGCAAGCCAGCAAAATCCCCACTAATCTGAGTCTCTCTCCAAGAAAATGAAAAAATTCTTGTATAGGAGGCATACAATAATACATTGCATTAATCTGAAACTAAAGTAACCTGACACATAACATGTGTGTTACACATTTTTTTTGTGTATTTAGGCACCAAACAGCACTGAAGCAATAATTAAACTCAATATTCAGAAATTTTCTTAAAAGTTTGTAAAACTTGAATTTTCTGCATAATTCTAAGCTGCAAAAATGTGCTTATTAAATGAAGTGCTAAAATAATTATTTTAAGTGCCGAAAGTAATTATTGCTTGGGTTAGTCTCACATGTTTCCCTTGAAAACTGCAAAGGGAATTAGAATGTCACAAGAAAGTCCTTCAAGATGTCTGATAACAAACTTTACTGAAAGGTGACTTATGCCAGACCTCTATGTCCATGTATACGTCACAAAATATAATTAAACTGAATTTTATGAGAAGGGATGAGTCACATAATTCATATCAGGATACTTCTATTTAGTTTGAGTTCATGGCTTAGAAAACACTGACTATAATATTGTTGAAACCATCTTCCACCCTGAAACCACGGGATAAAGTTAATTCCTATTCAAGATACTAAAGCTTTTAGAAGAAGATGGATTGTCAGGTTAAAATTCATGGAAATTTTGCCTTTGTAGATAAATGAAGTTATATCTTCAAGCACTTCTTCACACTCAACTATAGTTAATATTTAATTAAAAAAATTCAATTTACTTCAGCATTCACTTAAATTTCTAATTCAGCCACTATACAGTAACCCATATAGGTGAGAGAGGGTAAAATCAAAGATAGTGTATCTTCAGGGCATTTTTCTGTCATGCAAAGGTTTTCCTACTCAAAATTAATATTGAAAAGAGGGTGTTTTTTTTTTGAAGCTGACATGACGTACGGCATTATTTCAGTGACTCTGCAGTTAATTAAGTATTTTCAATGAGTCTATAATGAAGTATTGAGATTGACAACGAAGTCTAAATCTGATTCTTATTTCTCTTGTCATCTGCCATCTTAACAGCCACAAAAAGGCAAGTAATGTAAGAAAGAGTGATGTAGATCAAGATAATCGAAAAAAGGGGAATTAATTGCAGAAGTAGCTCAGTAGCAAAGATTTTCAGAGGCACTGAGTTGACTTTCTGAAAAACAGTTTTATCCCAGACACAGCTTAGTGTGTGATCTGAAGTACCTTATTACTTACCCATCACAAGCAACTAATGTCTCAGAACGTGCGGAATATGATAGTTGTGATGAGATCTCCTGCAGATACCCTTTGCAGCTCTTAAAATCTGTCCCTGTGGATCCCAGATTTCAGTTTCCAATGGCTGCATATGTGTGTTTACATCTGTGTGTGAGTGTACACAGAAGTCTACTCATCTGAATTTCTGTTCTTAATAATGCCATGGTCACCTAGATATCAAATGCACTTCAAATCAGTATTTTTATTTTCATTGAAGACCCCATGAATTACCACTCTCAGCAGGCAGAGATCAGATCCAGGAAGGCACATGGAGCAGAGTAACTACTCACTGCTGTAAGTGAAATCCTTAAAACTGTTGTGCATGCAAGTGCAGCAAATAGGAGTAGATCTGACTAGATCTTCCCTCTACCACTTTGTTCCTCTCAATTTAAAAGTGCACACTTTATGTTTCATTTCTCACACGCTGCTGTCATTTTCACCCATAGCGAAAAAATGCAAATTAACTAACCGATTATCTAGAATTTATTATCTTGCAATTTCCTATCTTGCCTTGAAACTCTTAACTTCGTTATTTTTCTACTGGAATCACAAATTTAAGTTGTTGGTGATTTTTCCCATTTTTCTCTCCCTCCATCAAAATAATGACTTTGCTAACTTGCCTCGAGAATTATTCCTGAGAGAAACTCTTGGCTAGCAATAAACCAAAGGCAGAGACCTCAGTGAGTTTCTTTCTGGCTTCATTAGTGGCTGTTGAGCTGGGGGGAGCAGTTTGATGTCTGCACAGCACTTTCCAGTAGCTGCCTTGCAGGGACACCAGAAGAGGGCTCTCTATTCATCTTGCCTTTGTCCATCAAGCCTAACTTAGTCATAGATATTCCTCTACAGCTCGTGAGATGAGACTCTCCTCATCAACAAAAGGCTGAATGACCTCAGAGAGAATTACATCTTGACTAAGAGACCTTCGACAAGCAGCTTAGCCAATGGCCCTGTTTGAAGAAAATATTACTCTTTTTGTTTGTTTTTGCCTAGCTCTATATTATAATTAAAAGCAAATCCTTGTATGTGTCAAGATCTGTAAACTTTAAAAATACAAATAATGAAAGTCTGTCCCTAACACTCACTGAGAATTTTGTGCTGACAGCAGCCACAGCACTGGGCCAAGAAAATCCCTGATATGCTGTTGTCTCCTGTGATATTTATCAACGCCAGCATAACGGTTGTCACTTTATATCAGACTTGCTATTCCTCCTCAGTATGAGATCTTCAGAAGCAGGCAATAATCTCTGCATCCTTTGGGAAAACTTCATTCCTTTGTATCATAGAATCAGTCACAGAATCACAGAACAGTTTTGGTTCGAAGGCATCTTGGAGATCATCCAGTTCCATCCCCCCTGCCACGGGCAGGGACATATTTCCAGGAGACCAGGATGCTCCAATTCCCATCTAACCTGGCTTTGAACACTTCCAGTGATGAGGCATCCATAAAGTCTCTTGACAACGTGTGCCAATGCCTCACCACTTTCTCACATGCCAGTGTTTTGCAAGCAGAAAAACTGACACCAGAAACTCTCTCTTTGATTTGTCTCTTTCCAACTAAACACTGACACAAATGTACCTTGAACATGCATGATAGATTCAAAAGTAAAACTACTTAATTTTCTTCTTTTCAACAGATTCAAGAGAAGTTCTGCAGGAATCACCAGGAGAATAGACTTTATTCTCAAACTGAAACATTTTACTTGCTCAGTATTTTTACATAAATTACTTCAAGGAAAGGTTAAATTTTAGTATTCATATTTCCTAGGGACATAAGCTGGACACACAAGGATTGTAAAGAACCTATATTTTATTATTATTTTAAGCACATGAGCATTGGTAATATTGACTACATCGTGGAATGTCAGCCAGTTAATGAAGTGCTTTGTAGTTTTGGCCATGTCTCTACATGAAGTAATTCACCCGAAGGCAGAAGAAATACAGGTTTCTAGTGAGTTTTTTAATTCTTATATACTAACATGTGTTAAACTGTTTGGATGAAAGAATATTTTCGTGAAGAGTCTTCAGCATCTTTAATAGCCCAATCACTCAGGGCCAGTTTGTTTTGTAACAGCCTCTAAAGCTGAAGTTTTTTAGTTACTAAGAAGACTAAGAAAGGCAGGTCCAATAGGATAGGACAGACTTACATGAAGTGTATGAAAAGAAGAAAAAAAATAATAATCTGACACTGAAGGTAACTAAAAAGCAAAATAACAAAGATATAAACCATGTCTTTGCAGAGTGCAAACATCAATAAGAAGGAAAAGAGAACACATTTTAAAGTAAATAGATAACAATATATAGGAGCATCTCAGTTCATATGATATATGAAAGGATGTCACTTTAAAAGAATTAAAATAGAAAAAATGTTGGCAAGACTTACTGCTTTAAAAGTAAAAATTGAAAGTAAACACAAAACATCTTTGGCATGAAATGCATTTTTTTCCAGATGAAAATCACAATAAAAATGTAAAGAAGAAAGAGATTGAGAAAAGAAACACTTGAACGGGTTCAGAAATAACGTCAACCTTATTCTGGTTCTTATTCTTGGGCACCCCTCTGCTCACTTTGCAGCATACCCCCTTCTAAAAGGCCAGGACATATCCATACATGTCTTTGCCACTGAAAGAAGTTCTTGTTTCCTGAAAAAGCTTTCAGGTAAGGGCAAAACCAGAGTTATAGTGAACTCTAAGACAGGAAAGGAAATTTGGAACCATCTGTACCCCATATTTGCCAGTTAAATGAGCAGCTGCAAATGTTAGTCCTGTTGCAAAAAGAAAACCAACTCTTTATTTGCATTCCCAACCAGACTTAGCAAGGACTACCTTGGCAAAACAGTAAACAGTGGAAAATACTGAACTTAAATGAATAAACTGTAAAAGGAAATTAATTCATAATCTCCAGCATAAGGAATTAACAGACACACTTTTTCCATGTGTACATAAATATGGCTAAGCACAGGAGGCTGTGTTAGAGCAACAAAAACTAAGCAAGACCTGCACTACTAATGCAGCTTGAAGGACTACAGAAAAAACCTCCCAACCACATAATTTCACGTCTTCACATTTAAAATGAAAAGAGGAAAAGGTGGGTTTTAAAAGGAAATCACACTTTCCCTGCACAACATTGACAACTGTATATTCTTCAACGCAGAATGTACTATTCAAGGAAATTTAAAGCCTGTTGATAGAAACAGAGTTAAATATGGCTGAATGAAAAACTAAGTACTTAAAATGAAACATTCATGAAAATGGGAATTGAGAAAGCTCAGGAGTCTGGAAGGAAACAGCAAATACACTCTAGCAGACAAGGATGACTACATTAAACACAAGCAAATCTGCAGAAAAAACATTAAGAAAATATATCCATAACTTGTTTCATGCATAGATGCATGGTAAGTGCTGACTATTTTAGACAAAGACAAAGAAAAAAAAAAAGAAAAAATTAAAATTATTCTTTCTATAAAATATTCAATATTGTACAGGTTTCACTATTTAACTCTACTAGGAAAGTGATCTTTAAATTGAACAGAGAAACTAAAATGTCTTTTGTGTCTTATGGGAAGCCTACTAAAGTTTGACTTTACAAGAACATTTGTAACCCCTGGTGCTATAGCTGTAGCATCTGATAAACCCCAGAAATATCTGTCACTGCTGGGGCAACATCCATGAACAGAGACAGAGTCACTCAGGGACTAGAGTTAATTTGCAGTAGAGTGGAAGCTGTGGTGAGGACAGCTTAGGCAAACATAGGAAATGCAGTGAGATGAGAAAAGAATTTGAAAGTTAATCAGAGAGATTTTTTTAGCCACTCTTTCCATTTTAAATATGCTTTAGGGGTTTTTACTTGAAGTAAAGATAATATGAAACATGCAATGAAATAATAAATTTAAAGGCTTTTCTCCAACAATATAAAAATAAAGGCAGTATATTCTAAATAATATGCAGCAAATAGAGACACAAAAACTAAACCTAAGGCAAAGGTCTTGCATGGCCAGACAAGTGGATACTATATTAGCACTCGTGCATTTGTCCAAAGGGTACCAAAATTATATTTATTAGATCAAAAGCAAGGCAGAAAATAGCAATCTCAACATTTAACCCTGTACGTTAACTGCTGACATAGCCTGGAGCACTCAAGGATTAGTTTTGAACACAACAAATACCATTTGGTGTGCTGCATAAAGTTGTGTATTGCAGCCACACAACCCTGTTAAACATCTTCACTAACACAGAAATCTCTTCAACAAAGAGGCAATTTCTTGCTTAGTGAATTCTGGCACTTTTGCTGAAGCAAAACATGTTAAAACTACAAGAAGGGAGAACTAGTTTTGACAGCATCATCTGTCATGCCATCCCGGGAAACATTCAAGGCCAGATTGGATGGGGCTCTGAGCAACTGATCTAGTTGAAGATATCCCTGCTCATGGGTAGAGATTTGGAATTAGCTGGCCTTTAAAGGTCCCTTTCAACTGAAATTGTTCTATGACCTGGATAACCTCTCTTCATTGGGCACTTCACAGACAAGTAAGGGAGACACAGGCCTGCCATTAAATCAGCTAGAGAAAACGATTTACTATTCTTCAACATAGTAAAAAAGCCTCTGTGGGTAAGTAAGAGAACAGTAGAGCTGGAGATGACATTGTAAAAAGAGGGGTGGGGGGAAATGCAGCCTTTAATATTGCTATTTGAAAGTCTCTTAGGTAGGAGAACTCTGGTGCACTATCAACTATTATGAATAAATTGAGACTTGAAATAAAATTTTCTCTAGTTTTGGAAAAATGCTTCTTCTCTTGTGGTGTCAAGTTAAAAAAACATGGTTCAAATACAAGGAGAAAATATAATATCATAATGTTGAGGTTTTTCATTTATATTTTTCATTCTTTCTCCATTTTCCTAACTTAAAAGAAAGGACCAAGCTTCTCAATAAAATTCACTCACTCAGCTTCAGCAGAACACACCATGAAACACACCTAAACTTTTTTTCATTTTTATTCATCTTCATAGTGGTGGTGTTTTCTGCCTGAGGACAAGGAGAAGATTTTTCACCCTCCCTGGTGAGAAGGACAGTACTCAGGGCAAGTATCACTATGTGCTTGTTATGTCTTCTTCTTTTCCTCTCTCTAAGCTGCTGGCCACTGTTGGAAACTGGATCCTCAGCAAATGGGCTTTGGTCAGATCCAGCTTGGCCGTTCCAAGATTATGTTCTGTTTAATGCACATGCATGAAATGTAACTCTAATATCTTGCATTCTTTGGCAATTGGATATGGTGGCTTCCAGATGAAAGCCAACTGCTGTAATGCAACTTTATCCAAGTACTTAAGCTACATTCCTTTCTAACAGCTGGGGAAAGGGCTAGTCACATTTCAAACTATATCAATAACCTAGACAAAGATGAACAAATACAATTATTTTCTTTTTCTTTCATTTTTACCTAATTCCCACAGCAGCTGGAAAGGTTAAAGGTCTGAATCAGGAATCTGTGTGACTATTGTACCAAAAGAGGAGACAAGTGTTTGTACTCTGAGGCAGGAGCAGGGAATAAAAAAAGGAGAAAGTGCTAAAAAGTACCCATCACTTCAGAGTCCTGGATTTTTCATCTAATATTTTCAAGAAAGAAAATCTTAGCATCTGCAGCTCAGGCAAACATGTAAGACAAGGGATATTTTAAAATAAAATCTGGGGCTGTTCACAAAAGTTAGGTGTATTCTAATGTTCTATGGAACCTCCCAGAATTAGGAGCAAAAGAATAAAAAAGTGAATTTGCTATCAGAGTTTCCAGGAGTTGCTTAAGTGCATTTCTTCAAAAATCTCCTTAGCTATTGCCTGCAAAGACAGACACTGCCTATGACAGTGCTTCTCCCTCTCACACTCTATGTAAAGCTCAGCTACTCACCTCACAACAGGCACCAAGCAGCAGCTCCCTCACAAAGAGACAAAACACAAATTCTTTAACAACTTTTTAACCTCTCCAGTGTCAGCTGCTCTAATCAAATGTAATCAATGACCGCTTTCCCCGTGTGCGAGCTGGTGAGGGAGCTGGGTAAAAATCTCGATTGAAAGACTGAAAGCACATGGAACTTCCAATTGCTTGAACACTCTTCCAGGGGCTGTTGTGAGGCAGTAGCTGCAGAGTTACTGCAATGCAGCACAGCTCAGCTCCCAGACCACTGCCACAGGAGTGCTCTGCACAAAGCTTAAGGCTACACTTCACCTTTTCACACTGCTGGGGTGGGGGAAAGGAACATGAGCTTTTGAGACTAAAATGTGCAATAAAGCTTTTTAACAGCTTTATTAGGAGACTAGTACTCTGTCTGTCCCCACCCCCAAGCTGTGTCTTTCAGGAAAAATTGTCACTATTTCAACCAAAGCTCCCTTTTCTTAAAAAGCATATTTTAGCTTAACTGAAAAAATGCTTTTTATTCTTAACTCATTCCATACTGGGCTATACTTGCAATTTTTGCCATTAAACAACAAAACATGTCCTGAAGAAAAATCTAGAAATGTAAAATGTGTTTCCCTGTGTGATATATAATCCATTTTAATTTCTACTTAATTGTTTAATAGGGACACACTGTTACATCCTAAGATTATTTTTCAAGCTCAGGTTTGTTTTTTTTTCCTTTACTTTACTTTACATTTTTGCAATATTTTAAAAGAGATCTAAGAGTTGTTAAGCTGTGAGGAAAGTTAAAATGTTTCTGATTATTAAAAATTGGAATGCAAAGCCAAATATAAGAGATTGGTTCATCTTCTAATTTTTTTTCTAAGTAGCTTTTCATCCTTAAATTATCTTTAATTTTGTATCAACAACGTGCAGAAGATGTGAATTTCACAAGACTATGAAAGGTTAACTTTCTGAAGCCTGCAGGGACTAGTTAGTGTGGACTGAATACATCAACTTCCATCTGAACTACATCCACAATGATTATTAAGAGATCGTGATACTTAACCATTAATTGTCCTCCATTTACACAATACGTGTGTACATAACATACAGTACACAGGTTATTTTCAGTTTTTTAAATAAAAGTAACGAGTCACTCAAGAAGCCCAGAGTTATGGCTGCTGTTCCTAAATATGTACTTCTATAGCTGAGCTCAGATTTTTCTTAACTTCTGTGATGTGTTTTCCTCTTCCTCTTAATAATCTCTCCATAATTTTGCTCAAGGTATTTACATTTCTGTTTGGATTTTGCCTCTGTAGCACTTTGCCTCTTCTGTTTCTCAGAGAGAAGAGGGAAATAAAGGTGGTGAGTGTAAATAAGGAAAAAAGGGAACGAAGAGCAAAACTGATGAATCGGTTCTTCATTTATACTATCCCTTTTATTTCCATTAAACAACTTTGCACAAAATCACTATTTGTCTCTTCTATTCTCCCTTTATTCACAGTATCTGTGCTCTTTTTACAGCATTTTCGCTAAGACCACTTTCATCTGAGGGATGAGCAGTGTGCTTCAGCTGAGCACCATCACCAACCTCAGCCCTGACAGCATTCAAAAAAATGTTGTGATGCTGTTCTGTTTTGTCTGAGCTCATCTCTGCATTTGTGCATTCCCAACAAGATGACAAAAAACCTACCACAATATTGGTGGGAAAAGCTATTCAAATTGATGGCAAGCACTAGGGTTTTTTTTTTGGTAGGAGTTACCATTCTTATGAGATTTGTTGCCAAGTCTCTACACATTAGTGTGAAGGAAGTTCATATGAGGCTTTGAATGGGATTCTGTTTGAAACAAAGAAAGAGACATTTAAATTTTGAAAGCTGTTTCTATAGAATTCACCTAATTTTCTTCCCACAGCATAGCATATTATTTATTTGTTGAGAAAATACCAAGATAAGCATACTGGAAGCTTTCCATTACTGCATAAAAGTAAGCTTTTTCTACTCAAAATTTGAATTGCTAATCATCAGTATGTTTACAGTATTGACTGGTACTTATATCATCGTCACTCAATACCTGAAATATCAATAGCTAAAAGATTCATTGAATTTCTTTTGTTGTTGTTTTGTTTTTGCTTTTTTTTGCAATGACATCTAATGTCTTAATAATCTGAAGAGATTTAAAAAAGGTACTGATTAACATTTGTAGCGGCTATTCTTGGATCTCCCCAGAAAAACCTGAAGTTGTAGTAACAACTCAGAACTTCCAGTGTAAAAATGGAAGAAGGAAGCTACCAGGCAACTTAGCTTATGAACTTTACTAGATTTGGAAGCGTTAAAAGTGAGAAGCCCCTGAGGGAAGCACAGTTGTACAGTTTTAAGATTATTCTATGACTGTGTTCCAATACATGCAAAAAGATAAGATACAGTAAATAAGAAATTTGGTATGAATTTCAAATAAAGGATAAAAAGAGTTCTGCAATAACTTTAGAATTAAATTAGTGTTTAGTCTCATATAAAGTATGTTTTTGTGTAACCTAAATATTAAAATAATTCTCTGTGAAGGTTACTTAACTCTTTAAATTTTTCTTCATCTTTCTTTGGTGTAAGGGATTTCTCAGGAAACATTTTTTTCATTTTACATCTGCTTTATGCAGTTTGCATTAACCAGAATCTCAGACTAAAGTTAAATATTTCAGCTGTAATGTAACACATGCTGGACAACTACAGAGTACCCTCACTACCTTTAATGATTCAACCATTTACTATAAAAAGACAAACTTTTAGGCCCTGTTCTTCACAAGCTTCACTCTCTGTGGTGTGTTTTGAGCTATTTGGTTGAAACAGAAAACTGGCTTTGCTTCACTGACAAGAAGTGATGACGTTGGGACTAGTCTGCCCTCAACAGGGTTTTTGGTGAACGGAACAATGACATAGGAAAAATGGAATAAATGTCCAGTATAATACCTGATGGATTTAATCAGCATCATCTGAATTGTATGTTCACCAAAACTGAATTTGACACAGGACAGAGCTTCTAAAATGTAGGGTACATGTATGCCAACTAAAAGTTCAATTCTAATAGGAAAAAGCTGTCAAGTGATGTATTTTTTGTGTATTAACGGCGGCACAGAACAACTGTGACATGCCACTGATTGCTACAAGTACCCAGACACCATGGTGATAATTGCAGTGTAAAATCACCAGACAGCAAACAAGATTGCTGGAACTAATAGGAACATGGCTTCATTCAGAACCCAGTGCAGATCTCTATCTGTAATGGAATTGCTTTTCAATACTTCTTTGAAATAATGCTGATTATTACTCATGCATTTTTATATTAATATGTTCCATTTATTTAACTAAAGATAGATACTTTCAATTTCATTTGCTCTCATCTGCCCATTTCTTACTATGGCCTAATTTATTCTGTTTGGTGACTCAGGTACAGATAAACTAATAAATGGATACTTGATTCCAGATCTGAAGCACAACTGTACATTTCACTAAAATAGAAGCTGTTTTTCTCCTTGAGTGCTGTCATCAGGATCCAGAGAAATGAAGGAAAGTATCATACTGGATAAATTCTGGAATAACTAATTCATCTTCCCTAAAAGAACCTGAGCACGTTTTTAGAGCTGTTGTTTCACCTATGAGACCTACATATCTCCTAGGCTGGGCATAATCAGGCAGAATCAAATTCTGAATTGAGCTAGAAGAGCTTCCTGAAAAATGACAACGGTGTCAGCAAGTCTTCACAGACACTTGTACTTGCTGAATTAATCTGGAAAAGACTTTTAAGTAACAACTCAAGGAAACCACCTTGATTTCCAATCAGAAGGTAACACTCCTCTCACAAATTCCTTGGGAATCTCACATAGTCATTTGGGTCACTACACATGGACAACGAGGAGTTCTGCCCTTTAATTATGGACTCCAAATCAGTCAGTGCCTACTTCTGCCCCCTGAAACTAACTTAACCTCTAGAAAACTAAATATTAGACAGCAAGATGTGAACGAGATACACCCCACCTTAAATGTCTTACATTTTTATGAATTTCCTGCTCATGCTTTTATTTAGAAAGCTGTCATTTTCTCTAATAAGTAGTTGTTATTCAGGCCTAATTGCCCTGAAGGTACAAGGACACTATCATCCAAAAGCAATGGTGGGAAGCTCTACACATTCTGCAGGAAGCATTTATCCTTGTGTAATTCTGACTGTTTGAAGCAATGTCAGATCTTCCTGGAATTTCTGTTCACTCCTAACCTATCTTTGCACTACCTATTTCCAGGAAGAGACTAGAAAAGAACATAAAACGAACACTAACAAGAATGATTAACTAAGTTTTGATTACTGTATTATTATATGCACACTTGAAGAGTACTCTTACAGTTAGTTGCATCAAACGCTTCTAAAAGCCAAGTCTGTACAAAAATACAGCCATTTCCTTGGGACAAAACTGTCACTTTTATTTTCACTCCAGATGACTGCTGATGATAGCTGGGAAACTTGCTATCTACAACAGCCTCATCCTGTTAAATGAGTGGCTCCAGAGCACTTCTCTTTTGCCAGCTGCCTTCCAGGCAGTTATCTCACTTACCCTCCGGCTGGTATTGTGCTATGATCGTTACCGTCTGCCCCGCTCCTTTGAGCGCAGCCGCAGCCTGCTCATGGGTAGCACCTCGCAGGTCAATGCCGTTCACCTGTGCGGGAACAAAGACAACAACGCGTATGAGAAGTTTGACACTGGACAGGGAGACACAAGTGGGCTTCTGTCGTAAATATCCGATGGATGTGAAGGTCAGATGGATGCCCAGATGCAGAAGCAAAGTACAAAATCAAAAAGCCTGAGAGAAAACTCCCTGTGAACGGCCAAGAGGATATGCCCCAGTGCCCCTCACCCCATAGTTTGACTGTGCTTATCTTGCAGATTCTCTGACCACTATTTTTGGGTATTTCCTGCTCCAATGAGTTTCCATTTCTGGTTACCTCTTTATCTAGCAATATCACTTAATATATCAAGTTCAAAAGAAATTTTCTGTGATGCTTGAAGGTCACTGAAGAATACGGCAAACCAAGAAGCTGCTCCTTCAGTCAAACTCTGCAGGCCCAGTCAGTAGCATCAGGAAACCCAGGGATACATACAGCATGTCTAAAAAAAGCTGCTGGATGCAGAACTTTTATAACAAAACACCTACTATATAATTTACTGTTTTCTGCTCATGCAACCTCTCCAGCTATTGCCTGGAAATATCCTCTATCTTGCACATTACAGCAATGGAGTTGCTATCAGACACAGCTTCCTCAATTCAGGCTGTTCAACATCCATACATCTTTCCATATGGTTTCCTTTTCTTAATCATTTTTGGCTGCACAAGAAATGGAAGAGGAACAGAGTAGAACAAAGTAGGAAATCCACCCACTAAAACTCAGGAGCAGCTTCAGTACTCTTTGGATTTGTGTTTGTGATACATGTTTTGTCAGCAGTATCCCAAGGAAGAGACAGGATTCACGTACAGATTTATTAACTGCTCCAGTAACTTGAATCCTGCTTTCCAGTGGGAGCCGTACTGTCTGGCTGTACTGAAGCATGTGAGATTTCTTTTATTTATGTATTTGTGTTTGTATGCATGTATTTGTTCATTTATGTATTTATCTGTCTTTCACTTCTACAGGTTTCCACTTCATAATACTTTAGTGAAGAACAGGAAGCTTTTGACATGTAACAACCTCAGCAGGACAGAAATCCAATTCTGATTATTGAAGAAAGGAAAAAGAAAGGAAATAAAGGGCAGGGAGAGGAAAGAGAACCATGCCATATAAAGCAAACATACAAACACTAGACAGCAAAACACTAGACCCAAATTCTCAGCTAGACCAATTATTTGTGTTTATGTTTACCAAGTACTATTGCAAGATGGCTAAGCACATATTGAAAAGAAGGGGTTTTTTTACATTTACATTTTAACAACTTTTTAAGGATTACAAAAATAAATTTGATTCCATAGAACTTTTTAAGTAACAGCTATTGAGTCTGTCATGAATAGATTTATTTGTGCCAATAATGTTTACAAACTGGACCATCTTAACTCGCTGTCTTCCATCAAATTTTGGAGAATATGATGTTTTGAGAACACAATTATTATTTACCATAGAATCACAGAATCATAGAATAGTTTGGGTTGGAAGGGAACTTTAAAATGCTTCTGCAATGAACAGGAACATCTTCAACTAGCCCATGTGGCTCAGAGTCCTGTCCATCCTGACTTGAATATTTCCACAGATGGAGCACCCACCACCTCTCTGAGTAAGTGTGCCAGTGTCTTACCACTGTCATCATAAAAAATTCCTTCCTTATTTGCATGACAAAATCTAGTCTTTACTAGTATGTGAACAACATTTAGACTATTACTCTTGGAAAAACTAATTTGTGTTAGCAATTATATAAAGCCCAGGAGAAACCACAGCTTCTGATCCAGAAGACTGCATGATGCTGTAGAACTGTTGACTGTATGTAGAAATTATGAGCATGGGGCAAACATAACATAATCAACTTCATAATTTAACACAGGAGTCCTCAGTTGTCCCATCTCCCTGGGATGTTATAATGGCTGGTAGAAACTTTCAAAAAAATGAGCCAAAGGTTCAAAAGCTTTCATAAAAGTTGTACACTGAAACCTCTGGGAAACACTTGCTGAAATTCAGTCTAGGAATATATCACCCTAGACAGCAATAATTAAGTGCATTCTAAAAGAACAAAAGGAGAGAAGCACAACTTTCAGTGCCATAAAAATATACCATATTTTAACCTACAACAGTGAAAATACCTAAAGAGGAAGATAATGTCAAGTAGGACTTTGCAACCCCTGTTGAGAATACCAGCTTCCTGTAAGGAACACAAATTAGGGTACCGCTGCAGAAAAAGAGGTGCTGTTCCCTACTTTTTCTCAGTGATGGTGTTATGACACTTGGTGCTGCATTGTATTGAGCACAGATGTACCAGCACTACAGTTACTCAGTAACTGAGCACTGTAGCCACAGTTTTGTGAAGTGTGAGCAGAATTCCTAAATTTAAGAACAGTGCCTATATCATGACATAAAGGAAACATCAGCCTTGATTCTGTGTCTGAAGAAGACAACTTTGAAGCCCAGTAACCTTTCCTTTAAGAGACAGTTTAGTTTTTATCTGTGTGCTTTTCCCTTTCATAAGTGGAGTCCTTGAGAGAGTCCCACAAAAGCACAGGATAATCTGAAAAAGGAACACTCCTGAATTCCTGAGCTGGGGAGATGGATGTGGATTACATCACCTGGTCAGCATTAGAAGGATCCAAGGGGGAAAAAAAATAAAATTTCAGGCTTAAGCTCAAAGACTATGAGAGGACACAAGCCTTTCTTAAGCAATATAGGAAAACACTGTGATGGTCTGTAAAGTCGTGTTAATAGTACAGTAGATTTAAAGACTGTTAATAAATCCCAATAATCTTTCTATAGATAAAAGGTGAGAATGCATGAAAGAATAAGGAAATCACATGCTTATTCTCCTTCTCTGAGATACAATATGTCTACGTGAGCTAATATGTACAATCCTAATAACACATAAAGACTGTGAATGCAAGACAGGAATTTTACTGAAGTTATAAAATTATTTCACTTCTCCACAGAAAAAACTAGAAGCCACTGACTACTTTTTGCCCTTAGCACCCTTGTTCTAGAAGAAATGATTGCCTATGGTACAAACACAAGACATTGTAGTGAATGAATTTCCCTGAAATTAATATCACTTTTTTGTTAGGATATAGCAGGGGATAGACACTTGGGGAAAACTTAGAGGCATGAGTGGCTGAAATCAAAAGAGCAAGGAAAATAAATGTCAGAGAGAAAAATAACACATAAATTTTATCTTCTGCAATTTTTATCTAGTTCATAATCAAGCTAGGCAAACCAGATGAACCTGATTAAGCAGGTAAATGACTGGACTACATTAGGTTGCTGAAACAGCTATCACCCTCTTGAAGACATACATCTGCAGAAAAGAAATCAAATAACCACTGCCAAACAGGTAGGGAGAGTTCTGTTTGCATGTTATTTTATTCACCAACAGTGGCACAATCTCATTGTAGTATAATAGGTATTAAATTTAGAAATTACTTATAATCTAGTCTGACTTCCTAAAGAACAAGAAGAGTAGATGCTAACTTGATTTCTGGGTATCATTTCCCTCTACTTAAAAGCAAATATAATCAACTCCCAAACCTTCTAGTTAAAAACCAGCATATTCACATAGCAACATTAAATCTTGATGAAAGGCACCATTAGTTTATATATTTTAATCAAATTTTTACCATTAGACCAAAATGAACACAAATATGGAGAGAATAAAATAATAATACTCTGTCTTCCCTCTTCCTTCAAAACAGTATTTTAATATCTCATAATACTTGTGTGCAGTGACATTTTTTCCTCATATGATTTCATTGCAAATTGTTAAATCTGATTAAAATTATTGCTTTTAATTTATTTAACATAATTTATGTGAAGAATAATCAGTAAAAGAAAATTTTAAAAAATCAGAAAAAGGTGCAAATGTTAAAAAGTGCAAAGTTAAAAGGTGGAAAGTTAAATAACAAAGGTGTTTTGTTTGTTTATTTGATTTTTTCTATAATAAATGGTCATGATTTCTTCAGAATGTATTATACAATAAACAAAGTAGCTGTTCTGAGCTTGACTGCACAGCCCTGATGTCCTGGCCCAGAATGAACTTGACTGCACAATTTCTGATGCCTAACTTCAAAATTAATTTGACATAATGGAAATAAGAAGAGCCTGCAGCTTATACTGAAGTCTGTCTCTTCTGCATGTTTTGAACTGGCAAAAAGCAGTTAAAAAGCTTAAAAAGAGGAGTGCTGCCATAGAAGATCAGAGTTGAAAACTACGGTCAAAACTAAATTGAGATGGAGAAAAAGATGCAACAATAGCTCACAGTAGTTACTGGGCCTTTGCATTCATTGACTAAAAATAAAGTGTGATCTACTTCATTTAATACTGAATCATTTTTGAAATGAAAGATCAGATTTTTGGCATAGATTGAATTCTTCTAAAATTGAATGAGTTATATCCCCTCTAAAATATTTGAGTGGCCCATATTAGTAGAAATTTGATTGCATTCTTAACAGACTTGTTGCAGTCTGGCTGGCTTCTAGGAAGTGAATATGATTTGTATGTTAGTCATTCAAACAGAATAATCTGCTTTATTTTGCCATTTCTTTCTTTAGGCTGCCTTATTTTGTGTTTGTACTGTGGTTAAATGAACACTTGGAACACCTTGTTGAATTGGAAAAGAAAGGAAAAACATATCCTTTCCCTGGGGAAGAAACATAAAGGGTTTGTTGGTTTTGGTTTTTTTTTTCATTTCTTCTTTAAGTTGTCACTAACATAGTACATAGTTTTATACACTAAATTAAAAGCTGAAGGAAAGGCAATCTTTTACCATGGAACAAACAATAGGGCAGAGTTGTCAAGTTCTGTCTAAATTCTTCTATTTGTTGAAATCATAAAATAATAGCTTTTGGTGCCTGGAAAAGCAAACAGAAGTCTGAATAATGACAACTGGTTACAGACAGAATTCCCATTGTTTGCATTAAGAGAAGATACAAAGAACCCTGTTTATCTACCTTAATTCCGTGCATCAACTTAAGTATTCTCAAGCACTTTATCATGAGAGGAAAGCTGGGTCATGTTCTCCAGCAGTCCTTTTTAGTCACTGGGAATGTAAAACAAGGAAGATTGGAAAAAATCCCATTAGAGATGATCTGCCGTGAACATGTGTGAGGAAACCTTCCCCAGAAGCAGGTGGAATAACCATTCTACACAACAGCTCCCACACCTCTTGACAACTGATACAGTCCTCAAAAAGCACAATTCTAAGAATCCAGGACACGTTGCCAAAGTTCAGCCTTTCAGCAGCTTTTTGCAAGGCCAAGGCCGCACACCCAGCCTGAGGCCAAGGCTCTGCTGGGGGCTGCCAAAGAGCTGTGGAAGTAAAGCAGGCTCAGCACCAGGGACACGCTGGGACATGGCTTTGGGGGTGGCACCCAGCAGGGGAAATGATGACATGGGACAGTCTTTGCCTTGCTACTGAAGAAAGGTTTACAAATAGGAAGGAAGAAAGAAAGAAGAAATGCATGGGGGAGTCTTCACTCTCCAGCTTAGCTTCTGCTGTATTTTCAGGCTAGATTTATTACTTTTCTCTCACTTTTCTCAATTCTGATCTGTTCTGATCCTACACTTTCTACTCTTTAGTTAGAGCTACACAGAGAAGCACAGTGGTTTTCTCATCCTTGACTCTGTTGAAAACATTGGATCATGTCCCATGCTCTTCTCCATGCCCAGCACCCTCCTTCTCTGTTTTTATGGGCCAGCAATTTCAGTGACCTTTTCAATTTTCCTTGTCTGACTACCTTAGAGTTACAATTTCTGCCTCTAGTAAGCTGGTCTTTATGCTCTGAGGAGCTGGATATTCTAAAGGAAAACTCTTCTCTGGGAAACAAGAACCACTGTGAGGGTATGAGCTGTATCGTGTCTTTTTCTGCCAGGATCTTTAAGGAGGCAGCTAAGCCAAAAGAAAGAGATAACAAAGCATATTTGGAGCAGAAAAAAAAAATATTATGTTCTTGAAGAGGTGTCATGCACACACTGCCTTTTACAGTGGGAACCAACAGGATCTATGACTCACCAGACCATATGAATCATTCCAAATGGCACCTGTTAAGCCTAGAGCCATAGGCAAAGACTTATGTTTTAATCCAAACTGTACAGAAATTCTGATAAGAGGTCTGCTCTCCATTTGATTGTAGCTTTTATGAATGATGCCAGATTTGCAAACTTTGACACTGAAATAATTTCACTGAATGACATCTTAAGAGCCATTTCCTCTCAATTCCATCAGAATTCCTCAAAACTAGTTAATGAATAAAACTAGTTTAAGAAGTAAATCACAGCTTATGAAAAGGACACATGGACTCACTGGAGCCTTAATGGATATGAAAATTATTTTATTCAGATCACTAAATATCTACCAGCTAGTTCAAGTACTAACCTGAACTGGAGGTGATTCAGCAACTTCAAGGTGATCAATGGCATTTTGTCATATTACTGAATGGTTAAGTTGAGAGACAGGAACACATGCTTTTCCCATATTAAGACAACTGGTATTACCTGTGAAAAATACCTATAGGAGTACTATACTAATAACACAGGCCAGTGTCTATCAGCTGATTTAAAAATAAATAATATTTTTCATCCTTTTTATGCATGAAACATCCATCAAATACAATTCTTAGTAATAATATTCGTTATTATTAAAATGGACAGCTCATAATTAGCTCTTAAATTCAAATCTAGTTGCTACTTTTTAATTTTTTCTCCTTCTGTGTGGTCGCTCAAAACCCCTTATATTCTTGCCACCACCTAACCTCGTGGATCTCACTGTAGTGTCACCTGTTCAAGCATTCACACCTTCCTTCTCCTTTGCATTTCCTGCTCTTCTTTCTACTCTGAATTGCTAAAATATCAAACTGTCCCTCCTCCTTCTAGAGCTTTTACTTTACACACCACTGTTACTTCTATTCACTTTCCTGCCCTTCTGAAAAATCCCTTTCTCTCTAATTCTGTTTTCAGCATTCATATTTTCCTGTCTCCTGCTCTCATCCTGGATCATTTAGACATGCCCGTTTTAGCAGCATTTATTCCATGTACCTTGGTGTCCATATACATCTAAAGGTATTATTTCCTTATGCAGTAGCTGTTTCCTAAATTAACTCACACATTTGCAAGGATAAGTGAATGGATATAACTAAGCCGACATTGTTCAGATTTACTCATAATGCTGCAGGGTTTTTGCTTTGCATTTGAATTTCAAAGGATATATAAGCAGAAATAATGATTGAAACTCTCTTGCTTCTGAAATGAGGTAAAGGTTTCCATTTTAACAAGTTCCTTATACCTCAAAGATGATAAGAACTTAATTTCAGCTGAAGCCAATAAGAAACAGGTAGCTGGGAACTGAAATAAAAAGGCAAAGCAATTTTAGAGGCTGCTTAGAGACAGAAGTGACCCTGAGCATTGAGTTAGAGATGAATTCAAAAACTTAAATCCTTGCCTTGAGCTATGCTTGATAGGTGTTTTCATATTTCCACATCAGAGTATATGGCTCTGTGGCCTGTGAGAGGGGAGATGGCCATTGGCTTGTGTCATGGCAAATCCATACTGAACTCAAGCCAGTGACTAGAAAGCAATGTGTTAGAGGCTGAATGGTAGATTGTCTTAATGTAAGTACATGTTCAGTGTTCATGTTTTATATTAAAACTCCCTGAATCACAACATTCATGATTTATTTGTGGTTTTAAAGATGAAGATTGTGACACAGACACTTTGAATAGACAAAGCTCCATACTCTCAAATAAACCATGTTTTTTATAACCAGTAGAAAGAAAACAGCTCTCGTATTGTCTAAGTGATTTTCCTTTTGTTACTTTTCTGGTGGCTTGCTTGTTCAGATTCAGGGCATATCTATCTTGTTTTTTCAAAAATATCTCAGAAAACACCTCCAACAAACAACTGCAGATATCCCTTCAATAACCTATTTAATGGATGGCCAATTTCTGTTACTTTGCAGCTTGTGTTATATGATAATTTTTTTAATCACTCAGAAATCCCAAACTGACTGGGCAGTAGAGCAGAATGATTCCTGGAGACTAGTTAGTTTGAGCACAAGGCCGAAGTCCAGCCTGGGGCAAAGCTCAGTATGAATAAAGCTCAGGATTTTAGCCATTTTGTCCAGCAGTAGCAGCTTGGCTTTCACTTTTTCACTGTTAGCCTGGCAGTGCAGCAACACTGAGGGGGTGCAAGCCTCATTACAAATCTTCATTGTATTAGATGTGATGTGATTCTGCTTGACACTGTTACACCAAAATTTGCCAAGTCAGAATGTTTGAACTGAATGTGTACTCCTCCTTAAGCTGTAAGGAGCTGAAGAGCAAGCAGTCTGGCATGAGACCATTTCTACTCATTTAGGCAATAGTAAAATGAATATTTTAGAGGCAACTGATGATTTCATCACAACAGAAATATACAGCCTCTAGTTTAGGCCAATTTACTAGCTGTGTATGATACAGAACTGACAGATCTGATAGCTACACTCTTGGGGGAAAAATATATACCTTATTCAAGAGAATTCTTGGTCTAATTTATTAGCTTCTGATCATGTGCTTGAAATGTGAGAGTTAAGTTAGGAAACAGTTACTGCATCAAGACAATTCCACTGTATGATACAGACTGCAAAAAGATGTGGGTGAAGAGTTGTGGTTGGGAGAGAGAAATCCAGCTGGAAGACAAATCCCTTGATTAATGAGATGAAATTATGCAGCAGTATATGCAGCATTCCAGAATATGCTGGTGGTAACTTTTTCCCCCCCACCATCTCCATTACGCTTGTATTTTTGAAAGTAATCTATTTTATTTTGAAGTTCTAAAGTTGCAAGTCTATGAGCTTCTCTGGCAATACAATCACTTGCCTTGATTGCAAAAGAAATGCCTCATATTTTGAGGCTGAATATGTCTTAAGTTCCACTTCCAGAAGATTAGATATATTTACCAACAACACTGCAAAACAGTTTCTTCTCTTCCCCAAGACTGACTATTTCCAGACGAAGTGTTAACATGGGCACAGTTCATACTACATTAAAATTAATTTTTACTGTCAAGGAGGATGCTAGGGTTTTTCTGACATGAGTTCTAAACTCCACAGCCTCATGGGAAAAGAGACTTTGCTCTTCTCAAAGAGACATTTCTTTAAATACATAAAAGAGAGTCTTTTCAAGAGCATAAATCAGTGTTGGCACACAGCTTCTCTTCACCAGGTTCCCAGTTGCCTTCTGTACCTTTAAATCTCTCTTGTACAGGGAAGTTGCACGGGTGTCTCAGTTGTGTGAAATGTTTTTGGCTCATCATGATGACAGTGAGTACTGAACATATGTCTGCATGTATTGTGAGGGGTGAAACTGAGTTTGTCTGGAAAAGGCAGAGCACTGTGCACCCAGATGATCCCATACAGACATAAACCCTCACCCTCAAATCACAAAATTCCCAGAGTTTTCAGCAATATCTGAACTTAACATTAAACAGCTGTTGTGCCCCAGATCTTTCCATTAGATCTTGCCATGACAACAGCTTTGCTTTTCTCTCCTTTTCTCTAGTTTTTTGGGAGGCTTATGATGTACTACTATATGAAGATGTTGGCAAGTAGACTACAGGGGCTGCAAGTTTGCAGTAAAATGACGTTTATGACTTCTTCTCTGTGACTAATGTTCTTTCAGGAGGAAAATTACATTTCCCAATTTATTCTTGAAAAATTCATTAGGATTATTACTCCTTCTTCTGTTGCTTTCTAAGTATCTGCAAATTGATTGTTTCTCCCAGATGTTTTCCCTGAAAATTTGGCAACCTGTTCTATACTCCAAAATATTCCTTCAGTTCTTGAATAAACTTATGATTGGTCTGCATTGAATAGTTCCTTAAGTATACAAGAATACATCTAACTCATCTAAGTTCTAATTTGATTTTGCCTAAGTCCACTTTAAAGACTTCTGTTTCTTCATAACTGCCCTAATTGGATAATTGTGAACCCATCTATTTTTTAAAGACAAAACAACAAAAATCACTAAAGGTTTGAACTCTCATGGTCTCACTTTTAAACAATCTATTTTCCAGCTCTTTGGGAAATTAATTTATCGCTTGGTTTTCTATTTTCATCAAACATTTTCTTGATGCCTTTCCTAATTCTTGGAAGTACATCCCATTTTACATATTGCCCTTCTGAATTTCCCCCCACACTTTACCTAGCATTTATGGGTTTTAAGACTTGGGCTGTTATTGCCACAGTGACTAACTCAGCTTTCACTTTTTCAATGCTGATTACTTGAGTTCCACAGCTGTGACTGCACAGAAGCTGGTTTTGAAGTTCATGCTCCTTTCTCATTCCCTTTCAGCACAAAATCATAAAAATTGCCACTACACTCTATGGTTACTCAAGGGCAAGTTGTGTTTCATTGTTTCATTCTCCCATTTTTCAGCTGTTCTTCATTACTGGTGAGAATAAAACCTAGAATTATCTGACATATACTTGTTTTTCCATATTCTCCATCAAAAACAGATTCATGAATATTTGATAAGTTTGGATGTGATTTATTTCAGTAAAAGGAAGGTATGTCAAATTCTCTACAATATGTGAAAAGAAATACAATTTTTTGCAGCAAAATGGTCATCTGACCCATGTAAAATGCATGCTTTAGGGCAGGGTGAGGTGTACTCAGAAGTGGCTACACATTTCTGTTAGCTACAAAGGGGGCCTAAAGGGTCATATACTCTGTGCTTCCCAACATGAACAAAGCCTGAATTTAGATTAATCCACTACATATTTCTAAGGACCTTAATCTACCTGTCCTTCTGGTTGGTCCCATCCCATTGACACATGACAATGCCTGTGCTCTCAGCTCTTTTCCTTTACAGAGGTTTTCCATTTACAGCTCAGTCACATATATATCACCTACCATTCAGGACTGATCCTTTGGATATGTTTAGCAACAAATTCTTGCTTGATTTTCAAACAAATTCTACTATAAAAGGAGTCCAGTCAGGTGCACTGATCTAACCATTTGAATCACTGCTCTGATAATATTAGAATTTTCAGTATGCACCAAACAGTGCTCTGTACATTACTACAAAGCAGGTTTACATGGTTAACATACTGACCAAGTAGGATTAATGTTAAAACATTGCAGAAGTCTATAGACAATTGCAGCTAAAGGCCACAGAAATGGATAGACTGTCCCATGCCTGAAGACCATCAGACAGTTCACACCACCAAGGGGAAGAAAGCATCCTGAGGATATGGTCACTGCCTCTGCAAATAAATCCTTCTTGTAGGGCAAATGCAATATCTGTTACTGTCCTGACACTGTTACACAAGAGGGACAAACTGATGATCCAAGGAGAAAAGATACCAGGCCCTATAGAAATGTTTCAAACACTTTCTGAGACAGCTGCATTTTGGAAAAAAGAAAATCTGAGAAGAAAAACCAAATGCTATTTGCCATTTATCTTAGCTTTGTAACTAGGTAACAAAATGCACTATTTGCCCTGAGCAGTTTTACTGCTTTTACCGTGAGCAAAATAACCATTTTAAATTAGAAAGCTGAGAGCTTCTCTGTACCAGAGTAAGGGAAGTCAGTCTGAAGGTCAAATATAACAGTAGCAAATATAAAGCATAAATATTTGCTGTAAGTAAGTACAGTCCTTACATTCTATCTTGCTCAATATGGACATTTTTGGAATAGAAATTGAAGAATGCTCTCTTTTTTTCAAATGCATATTGTATTTTTGGCTACAGGTGTGAGTGAGAAGATGAGTAGGAGTTGTGTGGGAGGAACCAAGTACAAAGAAATGTTTAGACTCCTCATAAGGGATAGCAAATGTCTCACAAAAAAACAACAGCAGGACGATGCACAGACACAAGACAAAATCTGATTAATATAAGATCCTTCTGCAAGGGAGAACCTTGTATGAAACACCAGAGAAAAAACTGAAGTGAGATGCTCAAACACTGGTGTTGCAAACTAGGTTTATATAGTGGCATGTACCAGTGGCAGAAAACCCCACAGAATGTTTCCACCAGCCCCTTCTCAATTCATAGGTGTTTAATTCTCAGAAAGCAGCTCTCAGAAAGGAAAAAAATATAGTCTTTCCCCATGTATGAGTATATCCTGATATTACACCAGATCAACAAGAAAATCACACAGAATGCTTTGGTTAACTTCATTCACCTGATTCAGGTTAGATAAGAGGGGAAATGAAAGTATTATGAGAGTACTATGTGTCTCTTTGCAGGGCAGCCTGTTCTTTTTCTACTCTTTCCTGCTGCTGTTGAGCAGTCACCTTTTAACCTGTGGATGCACTGCCTGGGAGCAGTCAACTTGCTCCAGAGCAAGCAGTCTACATTTGCTCTTGATTCTTCTTTCAGGCTCCAAGTCACGCTGCATGCAGGCCTTGTGAACATAAAGCATTTCAACAGGAAAATGAAATAAAACTGACACTGCTTTTATGGTTCACCATTTTATGTTTCTTTTATTTGTGATTAAGGAAGCATGATGTTAGCTGAAAAAGCAAATATATATTAAAAGGGTAAACCAAAATGAAATGTGAGATGTAGTTTAAGACACCTAAATATAGATATGAATGCATGTGGTGTTTAAGCTTAAAAGTCCATACAGACAATAAAGCTAACAGAGAAATTCAGCTTGCTCTATAAAGCTCACAGTGGGCCGGCTGAACTGCTCTCTAGCCTCCTTTGACATTAATAGCAAACAGACACCCAGCAAACATGCAGATGTCTAAATAAAAGTATCTTAATCTGAGTTTTAACCTTGCACAAAGACATAAAATTCAGTAACTTCAGAAGTTAAGATTCAAGTGCAAATAGTTGCTGTTAACTCCTTATGCCTATTTGCCTACAGAATTCACTGTAATTCTCTCATTTGTATACAACTTATAATCTTTGAAAAGAAATGTCAGTATAGGAATTCAAGGAGCAATATACACTAACTTTCTGTGAAATTGTAAATCTGAATTTTGCTGCAGAACTTGCATCTGTGAACTAATTTTCTGTGGTTTAGGTGCTGTACATATTGAAAAAGTTGCCCACTTGGCACTGAAAATTCTTTGAAGCAGGTGCTTCAAAAGGTGAAAGCTTTAGGCCAGGACACCTAGAAAAAAGACTTGATATTTTATCAAGATCTTGATTTGAGATTGAAATGCAAAAACATTGTGGCAGTTTTTCTTTCAGAACACTAGTACTGCTTCTCCTGCCTCTCCAGGAATTTCCCCTAAAAACTGCATTGCATTCACTGTGTACATTTTCCTAAAACTATGAATGGTACTGCTTCCTGTCAGGGTGTATGCACTGGGTGGCCATTTTATGCACATGGCTGATGGAAATAATTTGTTCTAATGCAGGTGGTTTTGACTAACCAACACTGGTTTCCCATTGCTGTTTTAATAGGAAAAACATCCCTTAGCATTGGAAGCGGAACTTAAAACTGCAAGAATGGCATCAAGGAACATTAGATTTTATTCTTATTGAAGACTGCATTCTCCTAACAGATGGAGAACTTGAGGTTATATCTGAGTTCAAGAAGCCTCTAAACTTGGCCCAGACTTCTAAAATGACTTTAGACAAATCATTTAACACGCTGGCACCTCCTTTCTGCTGCTCTACAATGGAAATGATTTTTCTATGGATATTCAGAGCTGTTTCCTTTGGCCTATAAGTATCTGAGCTGAAAATTAATCTGGGTGTGCATATGCAGTGAATCAAGCATTAATGTCAATTAGAATTCAAAATGCTACTTGATAATAGTTACAACATACTTAGTAAGAGGAAAATACTACAGGGAGTGATACATTCTAGTACAGTGATGAACTTACATCGGTGATGTGTGTGTTACTTCATTTTAAAGGCATTCAGAAATAAGAAAGAAAATGTATACTTGGCGATTCAAAACAGTACAGTGAATTATAGCCAGAAGAAACTATCATTTTAAGAAAACCCTTTCAGGAGAGAACCCCAGTCTTCTCATTATTGTAACACAAAAATTCACTTTTGGGCTATTTGAAATGTGTTACTATCTGACACAGATTTTCCATGATTCTTCAAACGACCTTCAAGGTTCAAATAGAATTCACGTGTTCTCTCTGCACACGAGCACTGGGAATATCAGCCTTCTTTCTGAGATACTTTTCAAACATTTCCAATTAACTGAAAACAGGAAAAACCCTGTTATCCCCGCTTTTTCTCAAGCTTCTGCCAGTTTCCAAAGGCAGATCGCTGTCATTACTGATCCTGGGCCGCCACCTGGTGGCATTTGGGAAAAGTAAATTCAAATTTCACTCGTGCATCCTTCCCAGCGCTCCCGGAGGACTGTAGGGCTGGACCCCTCCATCTCACATCCCGACTGTCAGGCAGGAGGAGAGGCTGACTCTGTGTCTCTCCAAGGCAATGCACGAAAAGGCAAAGCCTTGCTGGGTCCCGCTGGTGCATTTGCAGTCTATTTTAGTTATTTTTATAGGTACATTCTCAAAGGTGAGAATACACAGCTCTAACCAGTCATCATTGCCATATTCACAGCACAGGCATGAATTAGGAGAGAGCCCCTGATCCTCACTGTCCACCTGAGAGACTGAGGCTTAGGAGAATAAAGTACCCTGCCTATAGTCACACAGAACGACACCAGCTACACTGATTAAATTGATTCAGTTGATTAAACTGAATCACAGAACCGTCTGGATTGTAAGGGACCTTTAAGTTCACCTAGTCCAACTCCCTTGCAGTGGGCAGGGGCAACAATGAGAGAAGTAGAATTCTTAAAGATAATACATATAAGAAGGACTGGCCAAAAAAGCAGGTCATTGTAAAGACGTGTAAAATATCACAGTAGAAGAACTCTTGTGGCTTCATTTTAATTCTGCAATATCAATCCTTACGGAAATTAAATTAATATCACTAAATCACTTACTATGCTTCCTGTCTGTAAGAAATTTAACCAAGCTTCAGATGATTAGAAATAGCAGCTTTGAGGGTACTATTTGTTCTTGTTAATCAGATCTGTCATGTTTTGAGAAAAAAATGGGAAACGTATTTCTGTAGGGAAATAAGTGGTTCTGAGGGATGAGACAAGAAGGAACAAACAGTGAGAAACAGTCTTCTTTTTTCTGCAGTCCTTATAAAATTAAGGTGTCTGGAACCCTTCACTAGACAATGGTACAAGATTAATGAGTTCTGTGCTTGAATCTGGTTTTGTTTGAATATGGAAAAATGGATCCATAATAGTTATTTGTGACTAAATAAGTAACAAGGGCCTGACTGGGTGATTGCCTGGGGATATGTACGCAATCTAATTTAGTAATAATTTCCATCCCTCTCTGCTCAATGAACAAATAAACAACTCTTCCATGACAAGTAAATGCTGATGCAACACTAGCAACATTAATAGGAACTTATGGAAAATGTCACTACAAACAGACAAAATTGGAGATAAAAATTTTACTGTGGCTGTAGCATACAGTTCTAAATATATCCTGCTTAAAAATGGGCTTTTAAATTTGTATTTGAACTTTTGCATTTTTGAATACAATATACTGTGAAATGCTTTGATCTCATTGTTCGCTGTTAGTTAGCCCTATTTTGCTGCATCTAACCAAAGAAAAGCAAATTGCATAATTGTCCTGAAGAAACTTCTGTTTCTGTTCTTTGGGTTTCTTGTCTGTGCTCTTCTTTACACAGGCCTTTGACTTCCTTATCTCTTCATAAGGATAACTTTATCAGAATCTATTTTGATTTTCTTGCAGTTCCCTAGACACTTTCTTCTTGGAGAACTCTTTAAGGGACTGTTGGGAGGAAAGGGTTAAAAGCAGAAGAGTGCAGGAGAGGATGTGAGGTTCCAAGAGACCTTGCAGGTGGCAATGCTGAGGTCTGGAGATGGCCAGTGTGGGAATATACCTTAGGCTATGCCCACCAATGTCTATCCTCTGTCTGATTTGAGAAGTAGGATTTCTGTTTAGAGATAAGGTAGGTGTTTTGAGGGACTTGGAGGCACTCTCAGGGACATGCCTGAGCTCCCTGTTTTGGGAGAGAGAAGATCAGAGCTCAGAGATCATACAAAGCACAGAGATCACAGCATGGTGGTTTCCTACACATGTGTGGGTCCTCAATAAGTGGGTGCAAAGAACAGCCCTGCCAATCCTCAGGATGGGCTGAGCCTGACAACTCCTGTGTTCCCACTGCTGTGTCCCTGCTCAGGTGTTGCTTTGGGAGCCTCTGGTTAGCAAGGTAATGGAATAAATTCACTCTTTGCATTTCAGATGTAGTCTTGTGGATGCTCTGCCTGCCTGTGTCAATGCCCAACAGCAGCACCTAAACATTATTTGCTCTTTGTCAATTTTTCTTAAAGGACTTTTAAGGAACACATCTGGATAAAATACACTGTTGTGATCCTCACAATGTCAGGTTACTACCTCCCTTTGGTGATAACTTTTCTGTAAGATTTTCTGTATACTGCAAAATACCTCCAGCCACCTCTTTACAGCCTTGTACAAAACTTTGACAGGTGTAAGGTAAATTCACTTCTCATAGAATAGGTCGAGACAATCCTTAGCAATGTAGGAAAACCATAACCAGCTTTCTTATGAATTTAAACATTGACCAGGAAAGTGTTGTATAACCACATCACAAACCATCCAGGCTGAAGCCATCTTCCACCCTTAACTCTAACTAAACTACAGCCAGGGAAGCAGGATTCACAGAGATAAAAGGCACAACAGTGGGAGGCAGTGTGACACTGCAGCCTAGCACGTCCATTATTTATCTGGGATAAATAATTCCTGTGTTTCAGCTCTTTGCCTTAAGGCTATTGTTGTGCTTCACATGAAACAGTCACATCTGTATCAATTTGGGATAATTTCCTTTTTTTTTTTTTCCCTATAAGGAATATGAATAATGTCAATGGATATTTTACTACATTTTCAAGGCTTTCATTGTCATTCAAAGTCCTTTATATTCAGATTATTTTGGTCAGATGTTCAATTACTTGACAGAGCCTATAACACAAATGTTCAGGTTTTAAAACGTGTGATATCAATATATACATGAATGAAAAATTAAAAAGATGTTTTTGAGTCTTAAGTATGCAAAATATCACCTCAGGCTACAAAGCATTTCATCCAATAAAATCTGAAAAGAATTTCAGAGGGATCATGAAATTCATCAGAGGCAGGGAGATAATTAACATAACCCAATTAATGTCCTTGTTGTAGTGAGCTGTTTGCTAAGCAGTTGAGTGCACACTAGATGGCAGCCTGAGTATAGATGATTTCATCCTAACTGCTTGTTCTCCTCCAAGAAATTGAAATTGAGAAATATCCTTGGACTCAGTAGTGTGTTTTGGGAAAAATGGAACTGGATGTTGGGCCAAAATATGGGATGCTTAGGTCTGCAATGTGCTTAGGTCCTCCCTGCGGTGTCACCATAGTGTAGGTAGCATTAAGCAGTGATAAATCTCATTCACAGATAAATGCAGGTAACACCAGTAACAAATGCTCTAAGAGCCAAGGGCAAAATAACCAAAATATTCAGGAATAAACTGTTTGCAGCTCAGATTTCACAACAAGAAAGTAAGAAAGACTTTCTGTGTGCCCCCTGCAGTATAGACAAGGAAAAAGATGAAGTAGCTGGTCAGGCCAACCCAGCAGAAACACTTACAGATAAGATTTGATCTCCTCGCTGCAGTTCTCCACTGAGATCCGCTGGCCCACCTGCGAGGATGAAAGACACGAAAATGCCTTCCCCGTCTTCACCTCCCACAATGTTGAAACCAAGTCCTGTGGAGCCCTTGTGCAGGATGATTTTTCGAGGCTCTCTGTATAGAAACAAAAGATAATGTTTAGGCTCTCAAAACCCTAACTGTGTATGCATTTTTCATAGCATCTTAAGCAAACTATGTGGCCTGCTATTGTCTAAAGAAACCATGTAAGAAATGACAAAGCTGTTCATTAGTGAACAGATAAGGTAGGAATCAACCAGCATTATTTTTTTTCCCCTCATGGTTGAATTCAAACATCTCTATTAATTTCACCCCACTGGAGTCATCTTCACCATGTTAAATGACAAATTTATTAAAAGGAAAAACAAAACACTGAATAGATTTAATAATCTATAGCAATACTATATATTCATGTAGAATCAAACTTTATATGGTACTGATTTAAGTTCTAGTCTTGCTTTTGCAACAAGTGAACAAAAAAAAAATGTACAACTCCAAGAAAAACAATGGCAGTTGTGTTTTATCCTGACAGATTAGGAGCAAATAACATCTATGTGATCAAGCTGATGCAGCAGCATCTCACTAAAAACTTCGGTTTGACATTATCAGGATTGTGTATTTGTTAAGTCACACTGCAGCTTTGTCACTAAACCAGCCCAAGGGGTACCTGCTTTTCCCATGCTCATTTAAAAAATATGAATTATGATAGAAATCAATAAATAATAACAGGTCTATCTCACACAGCTCTTTTCATCTGTAAATTGAAAATATGACCCAGAGGATGTAAACATAACATGCAATTTAATGATGGGAATACTTATTTCCAGAAATAGATAACTTTCCTAAGCAATCATAGTAGCATCCTTTGTAGTATGTAGTCTCTACATACAAGGCCTCAGAGCTGGCTCTCCCTTGGATACACAAGGACACATAACCACATAGACAAACACACATTCCATGTTTATTGGTACTTACCCCATTTCAAATCCCTCTAACAATTTAATTTTCAGTAAAAGTGTAAATGCTGTTGAATTATGATGTATAAATTTTAAGCCCAGCCCTGCAAGTCTCCCAAACACATACATATGTCTGTGAGTGCTCCCAGAGAAATAGGATGCTCTATTCGTTCTTAAAGTTCAAAAATAAAAGTTTCCAGGAACAAAACCACACATTCTACAGAATGCTTCTTGTATAAAAGATTCAGTATTTCCTCCATGTTATAGCACAGTTCTGCATCACACAAATGGATCTTTCATTTACGTTTTGTTTTTAAAGAACAGAGGAAAAAGGAAGAGAAGTGACTAAATAGAGGGATGCCTTATTTGATATTAGTCTAGTCTTATGGATACATGGAGACTTTATCTTGACATGATACTTCTGAAATCACAGGCATTTGTTAATATTTCCCCAGTGCTAATATTCAAATGGTATATCCCCAGCTTGGTTACAATGTTAAAATAACATCTCAGCTTTCTGAAACCAAAGTTTTGTATTTTTGAAAAATAAGACTAAAGCAAAGTATTAGTCCTATTCCATATGGTCCTTCATCTCTTGACTTTTTTAACATTGTAAAGTCAGAAAACAGTTAAAAATATAGCTGTGAGCAAAAGATCTATTGTATTGAGTTTCTGTATTTTTGAAGTATTTTTAAGAATCATAAAATAAAGGTAGAGATTTTTTTTCTTTTCCATCACTACTGTTTGCTGTTGATTTGCCTTGTAGCAACTCCCTTAACACCTTGTTAAATATGTGCAGAGTAGACATAATGTGATCCAGAATCTAAGAAGTCCAAACAGGTTTTTAATTAGAAGTGTGGCCTGCGGGTTGGAGCAGAACTAGGACAGTGAGCTGAAAGCATGGTTTCTCTTCTCTACTTAGCCCCTGCACTGCTGAGTGTTCTTGGCAACTCATTTGTTCTCCCAGCTTCAGCTTCCTCATCCACAAAATGATACGGTGACACTTGTCATCTTTGAGTCCTACATATCAGAAATACTTTGCAAGAGTTGGGCAACTGCCATTTATTATTTACCAGAATATTGAGAAAGAAGAGGCAGCAAAGTCAAACCAATGTATTTGCATGCTCTGCTGATGAGAAATCAGAAGAGATCTTATTCAAAATAAAAATGAGCATTTTCACATGTGACAGGCAACTTGGATCAAACAGTTGAAAGCCAAGGCCATGGGCAAAACTAGGTCAATACAACTGGGTATCTACTGAATAGTAAGCTGTGCTGCTCAACAAAATGTTGGCCCAGTTATTAATCCCTGTCTCTGAGCAAGTCAGCAGATTTATGCCTAAAATGCTGCCAGTGCTGTTTTATAATTTTGGCCTTTTGACAGCAAAATTCACATTCTGCTCTTGGATGATTATGTTCAGAGGAAGTTCAGACAATAACGGGAAAATGTCAGAGGCTGTGATTAGAATGCAATGGGTTTCTGCCCCTGCTCTTTTACCTAATCAGGTCATTTTGGTTATGACTCAGATTTGGCTGAACAGAGGCTGACCATCCTTAACATGTCTTCATATTTCTTTCATACCTGAGTACCCTGCAGAATCTGAAAGCTGGACTCAAGAACATATAAGTGCTGTTGTCATTATAAGAACAACCCTTAGCTATTACTGTACTACAAAAGCTATAGGAAGTAGAATGCATACGCCAATTCACCTTGATATCATAAATAAGTTTTAAAAACTATGAAATTTTTCACACTTGCGCACTGTACTTAGAATGACAAGGAAAAAAAAGGTATGGTGGTAAAAAAATGGATATAAAATTTATGAAGTTGAAGTAGAAAAAATATTTCATAAGGAAACCAACTACAATACCACCACTGCCTGGGTGATCTTTTAAGAGTGATGCAGCAATTAATTCCCAGCCTATGCTTTATAAACACTCACTGAAACGTCTAAGCTGAAGATGATGTTGTTACATATTTTATAACCTGGTGTAAAAGTTACAGTCAGCACTTAATATGATATTTAAGGAGTTCTAGAAACAACTGTTCCAATTTTTCTTGAGTATGTGGGAAATAAGACTAGGAAAAATTCCTTTGTATCTGTAAAAAATCTTTATTAATGTAGTTCCAGTACACATGAGAGAACTCAAGACAAAATGCAGATAAATGCTGTAAAGGAGGTGATGGAATCAAGCACTTAAAGATGACATGATGATGGGAGAGTTGAGAAGTGAAAGAAAAGTAACTCAAATATTAACAATGCTTCTTTTTTGCAGTCAGTGCACTCAGAATGTGTAGTTTTCTGCAGAGAACAGCAACTAAGGCAGAACTTATTTTAAAATAGGGGTGTTTGGGCACTAGAACAGGCTCCCCAGGGAAATGGTCACAGCACCAGCCTGTCAGAGTTCAAGGAGCATTTGGACAATGCTCTCAGGCACATGGTGTGACTCCTGGGGTGTCCTGTGCAGGGCAGGAGCTGGACTGAATGATCCTTCTGGGACCCTTCCATCTCAGGAATCATATTCTATGATTCTATGAAAATGTTTTATTTGGAGGCAATAGATGGCACTCTGTAGCTACCCTGGAAAAAGGAGCAGTCTGCCATCCAGTGTTTCTGAAATTCATGTTTCAGCCTCCAGCTTTAACTATTTATCCCATTTACAATTCCTTCTGTGATAAATACAGCTGAAGGTAACTTTGTAGGTGCTAACAAAGCGTACTAGCACTTTAATTCAGTGTGTGCATGTTTTATACCCTCCTGCAGCTCTATACCACATACAAACAGAGCAGAGCAGCAGGGGAAATCAAGAAGAAATTAGAAAGGAGTGTGAGATGAAAACATTCCTGGACTGACAGAAGGCAGCAGAAGGGAGGCGGGGAAAAAGAAAAGGGGAAAAAAGAAAAGGGGAAAAAAGGAAAGAGGAAAGAAGAGAGAAATCAGAATAAAGGGAGACAGTGCCTCTGTAAAGGAGAACAGGGAAGGAAATTAAAAGGCAGGGAAAGAAGACAGGAAAATTTACATTAATAGATCCAGGAGTAAAGGAGCAAATAAAGTGCTGCAATCCACACAAATTTACAGGCTGAGAAATCAATGGCAGAATCAATTTGGATAGACTTGGTTACTTGCTTTAGGGAATGCATCAGATCAGATTCTATAAATCATATTATAAATTGCAGGCTTGATGTAAGAGCAAAAGATTACTAACTTAATATTTGAAAACAATACGCAGTATCAAACCAGAGCGGGTAAAATGTCAACACTTAAGGAAATGTCTTCTGTCATAAAAATGCAATGACCAAAAATAAATTGAAGTGCAGCATTTCTCTCCTTAACAAGTTTCTTTTTTGGTTTATGCATGTTTAATTTGATCACTGTCTTGAAAACAGAAAGTGTTTTTATTTACTACATTTGTATGGAAAATTTGGTCTGATCAGTTTACTTTTAACAAACAGAAAATGAAAAGACAAAAAATGGGAGTATTACTATCATTCTTCTATAGACTAGAATCCATAGTAATTACAGATCTAATTTAAGAGATTAAAACTGGACTGATAAATGATGGGGAAGTGCTTTCTAAAAACAAATAATTCTTATAATAATTAACTGAAAGAAAATCCATTATTAAATTGATTATTTTGTGCTGCTGGCAACATTAAAGAAAAGTGTCACTTTTAGTATTCATCTCACATTGACACAGCTCCGTCTTTCTGTTTCTTTTGTACCATCTATAAAATTGGAGTGTTGACACAGTTTTGTCCTTTTTGAAATACCTACAGAAATATTAAGCAACACTGGGTGCTTTCAAATATCAGACCCTAGGGATTTCTTCAGTTTTATACAATCCATGAGGTATCTCAAATCTGCAGAGGCTTAGAAATATGGCTTTAATCTTGATTTGACTGCAGGTTTGGGTTTTTTTGTTGTTTTTTTGCTTTTAATTTTTTTTTTCTTTTTGTTGTTGGTTTTTTTCTGTTCCTCCTCCCCCGCAACTGCCATTTTTTTTAAAAAGGATATTGAAAGCATACATAAATTCATGCATATTTTGCTTTGGTGTTATAATAACACACAGAAATCCCAGAAGAATATTTATCTTATTGTTTGCATTAGGGCAGCATCAATATACAAGTCAGGGCCCACAACCTCTGTACGCATATATAGTGCCAAGAAAACCCATCCCAGCTACTTGAATCAGCAAATAGCAGGAGGGAAAGCTGAAGTTACAAGAAATTGTATTATTTGGGTAAAGTCACATTAGCCTAACAGGGAGAAGAGTATGCAGGGGATAGGACAACAGGACATGGCTTTAAACTGAAGCAGAGTGGATTTAGATTAAATATTAGGAAGAACGTATCTACTGTGAGGTTGGTGAGGCACTGGCACAGGTTGCCCAGAGAAGCTGTGGATACCAAACCCTGGAAGTGTTCAAGGCCAGGCTGAATGGGCATTTGAACAGCCTGGTTTAGTGGAAGGTGTCCCTGCCTAGGGTGGGGGAGCTGGAACTGGATGATCTTTAAAGTCCCTTCCAACCCAGGTCATCCTGTGATTCTCTGAAAGAACACACCCTAAATCTAAGGCAGCAAGGCCCCTTCTTTTGAGCAGTATAAAAATGTTTGGCTTCTGACAATCCACACTGTGAGCACTGAGTTACCTTAGAATCTAATTTGGCTAATCAAGTCATTTGTTTCTCACAACAATCATTTTACCTTTCCTCTCATGCTTCAAAAAATTCTGACAAATACCTGTGTGTTTATTTCTGGCAACCAAAGGACATTCATACTGCAGGGACCTAAGAAAAGGTGGTTCAAATAGATTGTTCATTGTTCTTCACAGCATTGAACACAGGAAAATTGGAAGGATAGAGTACGTGCCAGTGTGTGTAATGGCTTAAGATCTGAATAATCAAACAAGAGACAATATGAAATTCTAAATGGTTGAAAGCCTGAAATATTCACACACACCTTTTTAAAAGGCTTCAAGTTTTGGTGAAACCAAGCTTTCTTTATATAGATTTTCTTTCATACTTCTGCAACTCTTGTTTCACACAAAAGAAAAATCTGTCTGTACTGCTCACATCTATTGTTTTATTGTAATATCACTTCTATTGCATCTCGGCTTTTATTTTTCTCCTTGTTATTTCCTCCTAGGCTTGGCAAAATCTTTCCATTATGATGTGAAGCAGCTCCAGTCCTTGCTTTTCCTCCTAGCCCTCGCTCTCATTTGCCTAAGTTGCAGTGACCAAAGCACCAGGACCTGGCAGCAGTAGGGAGCTGCAGACTTTCCTTTTTCAGTTCCCAGCCCTTCAGCACCCCATGGTGCCTGCACCCACCACTGCTACACCTGACCTTGTGAGATCTGATCCCTGAGAGTGACTTGAATTAGTGTTATCCTGCTTTCAGTTATGATTGAGAATAACAAAAATAAGGAAGCTTTCCTCTTATCTACTGCTTTCACATTGGCCATCAGAGTCCAGAGGGGTAACTTTGCCTGAATAAACTGAAACGATGTTTTGGCCTTCTAATTGATTAGTGACTTACTCCATTTTCCAAATACTGGTATACTAACAACTAAACACTCAGCCTTTAATAAGATGTACGTTTATCAGATTAAACAGCAAAATATCACTTTGCCTACTAAAGTTACCCTATCTGCTTTTAACAAGCATTTTGTCTGTTTATTTGACCATGTATTCCATGGCATTTCGTTTTCACTGAAAATGTAAAAGCAATGGTTTATTTTAATTTTAATACTGACAATCATTTTAATGCATTCATTCTGAAAACATCATGACTAAATTGTCACAAACTTTTAAGTATACTTAATGTGAGGGAACCTACTGGGAGCTAGGCTTCAACCTGACTGATGCATGTGTGATTGCACTGGGTTGTATTTTGCAACTGTTTTATTTTTCTGTAGGAAGACCTCTGGACTTGAGCAATCTTTCATTTTATCTTCTGTAGAGAAATTAAAGCCTGCACACCAGGACAAGTTTTCTGCTTGCAGACAGCAAGATGGAATTGGCATACAGAAATAATCTTTCTGATTTGAAAAACTGGTCTGCATTTTTACCATGACACCTGACATTTACTTCAAATGCACAGTAGTCTGTCTCCTGGGTTTGAGAAATCTAATTGATTTTTAGAGAGATAATGTAGGACAGCTAATATACTCTTTAGTTCTATAAGGGATATGATTATTCCTGTGCTTGTTCACTTACCCTTTGTCTCACAGAATCATTTATCTCTCTTCCCTCTTCCAGGAGGAATATTATTTTCATGCTAATAACCAAAATAAATCCTGAAAACTGCATCTCTGTACCACCTGCTACACCCAGCACAGACAACTCCATACTAGAAAGGTTTGCTTTGCATCTTACTTTTAAAAAACTATTGGTTCCATATCGAAACTGCTGTTCTAAAACCTATTACTTACAGCATTCAATAGCTCTATTTACCATGAATGCTCCAGCTTTACAGTTTGTAAACAAAGCTGGATGAGATGGAACTGGTAAGAGGCAACAAGAGACAGGAAGTATTCAAATGCTCAGAGAATACCTAAAAATAGCAGTGCCTCTAAGCCATGTTTTGAAATATCAATACCCAGGCCGCTAGTAGCAAGCATCTGAAATTACACAAGACACTTCTGAAACAAAAAGCTTTCTGTAATATCTGTCCTATCCAGAATAAAAATTCTTATCCTTAGTCATGGTTCAAATGCTATTTATTTATGTGTAAATATTTTCATATATACTTCAGATACTCAGACACTGATAAGTCAGAAAGACTTGATCAAGTAAGTTGAAATCCAAGTTTCTAAGAGTTGGCTGTAGCATACAAAATAAAACTTAATGGGGATGCCAAAAGCAGAGAGAAGAGCCGTCAGACATCACTAACATGAAAGCTTTGTATGCTAGTATGGCAGGATTTCAAAAAAAAAACCCAAAAAAACAAGGGCTGTTTTCAACCAATATTTTTCCTATTTTGGATAGTCACAGCTAAGATTATTCATTAAAATAACTTCAAAAAACTCAAAACAACATTTTCAAATTCAAACACTAGTGTTTCCTTGGTTTTTGAACCACGCAAATAAAACATTAGGGAAGTTGTTAATGATGACCTCAAACACCTCTGAAGTTCATGTCTTTCTACACAGAATAAAACTGTACACCTCATGTACAGTTATTACAATGTGAAGAACAGATGGCTTGAATATAAAGCAAAAATAATCTTTAAAGATGTCTTTATTTTTCCCACCTGGTCATTAATTTTGTTGCTGGACATAAAGTCCACAAAAGCCTTCTCTTTTATAAAAAAATTAATTGTTTTACGTGTTCATCCATCATCTTGTTGAAAAAAAAAGGGTATTCAAGTTCTTTAAAAATCTATTCTAGCCATCTCTATTATCACATATTCAACAGGGTGGAAAGGCCTAAATGCCAGCAAATGCAACTCCCTCGTATTTCTTTAACCCTCCCAAATTTAATTTTTCATTCATATGACCCAATAATTATATCACTTCAGTGACTCCACAGTCAGTCAGAGAGAGCAAGCATGCAGGGTACAAATGTCAGCGTGTGCCAGGGATGCCTTGCAGGTAAAGCAGCTGTTTAAAAAGTGCATCTCAAAAGCAATATAGTGATTCTCCTAAATACAGGATTCTACTGAGAGGAACATGGTTCCTAAAAGAGAAAAAATAACTTTGTTTTGACCTCAAATTCTATTAGCTGTAAACACACTTAGCAGCATGGACTCCACAAAAACATTAGAGTACATTAAGCTTTAACATAATGAAATATTCAGGGCTGAGCTGATTACTCATTTCTGCTCAGCAGTGGAATAGGCTAACAGTGCCACTTTCCTATGTGAAATGAAATATGATGCAGTGTAAGTTGATTAGTAATAATTACAAGCTGATGTTCTTCTACCTCCTGAACAACAGGAGACCTGAGGTATCAGTTGCAGATTTTCTGCACTCTAATGATTCACCCACAATATATGCAAGTTGTCTGTGCAGCCAGTACAGATTCTGCAATTTATCTGAAATTTCATTTAGACAGATTGATTTCCAAGTTTAAGCAGAGTTTACAGAAGCAACAGGATGATTCCTGAATTGGTTCAGTAGACCAAGCCAGAGACATCGTAATAGGATTTCCTTCCTTAAATCTCAATCAAGCAAATGATTTTTTTCTTCCCCTCCCCCTCCTTTTTCACCACCAAAATTGTTCTTGAAGCTCAGTTTTATTTCAAACATCAATTTATTCATGAGATGATTTGAAGAAGAGTCAGGGGAATTTATTATGACTCTATCTTTGGATTAGAGAGAGAAAGAAAAGAAATCTAAAAGGAGGGTGTTTAAGCACTGCTTGTTCAGGACTTGAGCAATCTCCACAGTTTTGATACTCACAGCTTCACTGGACAAGGCCCTGAGCAACCTGATGCACCTTAAAATTTGTCCTGTTTTGAGCATGATGGCTGGATGACGATGATGGATTCATTTACAGAACTATCTTCCAAATGATAGCACTTGAGCCACATGCACTTTTCCTGCCTAATTCCATTATTCAATCTAATTTTCAATGAATAATTACCATAGCTGTTTTACATATTTTAAATAATTATAGATTTTAAAATCATAGATCTAAAATGAAAAAATGAAAATTTGAGACTTTTGAGAAAACCATTTCAGGCTTCACTTAGGACAGGATTATTTTATGCATTGAGAACTTTATTTTCTGACAGCACCACAGTACAATTGTAATGGAAACTGAGAGACAGTAAGATGACATCTTTCCTCCATGTGAACTTTATAGTCTCACTTTTATCACAAGAAAGAAAAGCTTTGAAATATGAACTGAGTAGCCAATGAGAAGTTATTACCCATGCCTACAAAGTTCAACATTTCTATGGGAGGGGATAAAAAAAATTGACCTTTTTTAGACTATGCCAGTCAGTGCAAACAACATCTGTGTTCCTGTGTTAAATATCAGTCTTTGTAGTACTGTAAAGACACAAGAATATTATCTGTAGTTGTGAATTACTGACAGTTTACCCCACTGTCTTTATTAAAATTGAGGCAGCTGTGCACCCAGAGCTGTGTTCTACAGTTAACACACTCATGTGCACAGATATTCACCAGCACAGGATAAATATTTTCTATCCATACTTCTTCCTCCTTAGTTTTGGCATCCTTTAGTCTTTGTCATAAAGAACACATGCATACATTGAGAAAATAGATAAGACTTCACTGGGCTTTTCCATGGTAAATGGAAAGATTTTACAATTAACACAAGAATATTAACACTAGGCAAGTGAGATGAATTGAAGAAATGGTATCCAATAGATGTCCATGACAGACATTCTCACCTCCATGAAAACCAAACCTTTCAGTGTAAGTACCAAGAAAGGATCGGCACTAATTTGAAACTTCATTGCTTCATCTCACAGACCTAAACACGGTGGTGTGCAAACCCACATCTAATGAACAGCTCTGTGCATGTGGGTAGTTCAGTGGTATCTGAAACCTCTACAGCAGCTTCAACAGAGAATCATCTTACCCTTCCACAGAAATGGTCCGCTGCAAGCTCACTGTGGGTGGACGCGTTGCAGTGCTGTGCTGGGAATGACTGTACGGCCAAGGAAGAATAAAGAAAAGCATTTGTTAAAGAAATAGAAATTTCTCTTGCTCTTATTGTCTCTAGCAGTTTAGCTAATGCCAAAATAGATAGAACAATCACATTGTTTTACACCTGTCTAAAGCATTTTGACTTCAGTGGTGCTCATCTGTTCAAAAAGGGCTTAATTGTACAAACTCTCTTGTTTAAATTCAGCTTTCATTCCTCATTAAGAGCAGAAAATTAAGACAGTAACCCCCCCTTATCGTTCCTACTCCTTTTTTAATATATATACATGTATATTCACACAGAGTTTAGTAATTTAAAATAAATGCTAATTATTCCACTAAATATACTAAACACACAATGCAAATTTAATTTCAGAGCGAAAGGTAAAGCATATGATAATGTAATCAATCTAATTCTCAGTGTTCCTCAGTATAAGAGGACATGCTTTCATTAGAATTGTACCTTGATGCAACTTCAACACTAGTTCTATCATATTTTAAGCAGCTTGAGTCTTTCCATAAGGATTTTTATTAATCTAGGACACAACATTTAGGAAAAAACATGGTATTTTTTCTATAGAAAAACATAGACTCACTGAAAAAAAACCACCTTTTTGATTAATTTTGATTTTTGAGGTTCAATGGCTTCTCATATATTATACTGATTTGACTAAGAAACTGGATAATAATAATTTTGTTAAAACTACACAGAATGTGCTTATTTCAGTATTATACTATTTGTAATAGTATTGTAAATACAAATGGATAAAACAAAGTATCAGTCAAAGGCAGTTTTGTGACAATAAATTGTACTCCTCATTCAAGGCAACCTGTTTAAATAAAATATTAAAAAGCAGAAGCATCAGGGTGTATTTTCTGATCTGTAGTTTAAATGACTACAGCACATAGTGAGGCCCAGTATTAATAATGCAAAGTACACAATAAAAATAAATCTTTATGTCACTTTTATATCACTGATTCTAATAGCAGAAGACTTTGTCTTGCTTTCAAGATTTGAATAGATCTCAAGCTGCTTGTTCAGAAGCATCACATCTTATTTTCAATAAAAGCTACTTCATTTGACATTAGTGAGCAACACATCTATTTTACATGAGTTTCATCCTGTAGCATAGTCAATACTGTCTGACAGAAAAGATGCCTTTTTAATTTTTTTATTTTTTATTTTGTGTAGCCCATGGAGTTGTGATGCATGTCATTGGACAAACAGAAATCCTGCTGCCTCCTGGTATCTTCTACTGTGCCAACTGTGCTCTTGTTTTATGTGAGTAAAGTATTCATCCTTATTGAGAAGGTTTCAGAAGCTTTTTGGAAAAGTATATTCCCCTTCTTCTAAGAAGAGCTGCAAAGCTTTTTATCTGTTTTATAGTAGAACTTATTTAGGAATATCATAAATTTCTGGGATCATGGTGTGAACAGAATAGCTGAGTTGGACAAACACTGCAGAATATTAAATGAATACTGGTTAAAATTTCACAAGAAGTTTCCATGTACAAGGAACTTTACACCCCACTCCTGCCAAGTGAGGTGCTCATCTGTCTGCAATTTTCCACCCACTAGAAAACCTTTTCCAATCCTAGAGATTTGTGACACAGTATTCAAATGAGCCCTCACCTTCTTTCATGAAAATAGTTCAGAACTGGTGACATGAAAACTCATTTTCTTTTACATAATTATAAAAATCAAGTTTGATACTTGATATAAGCTTGTGCCTTCTGAGGTATCATCATGAATATAATGACACCTTAAAGTTTAAAATGCAGTTTAATCATTGCTTGACACAAGTTGCTATTGGAGACAGAATAATAGTGTGATATGATACCTAACTGGCTTATTGAAAAGATAACATCCTAGTGATTTCTATCAAACTGATAGAACCAGCAGAAAGAAGCTGTTTTCATCACATGCTTAATACACTTGTGCATTTTCTACGTCTTTTGCAGCACAGAAGAAATAAAGCCTTGAGTTACTGCTACCAACACTTCCTGTGATGAATACCTGAACATATCCCTTTTGAGATACCCAAGCAGCATAGTTTTAAACTGACAAATCAAAGTATGCAAAGTTTGACATTTAAGCTTACAAAAATCCTGCCATTTCTCTGAAATGATACAGAATGAACCTCCTATTAGTTTTAATAATATGAGGTAACAATATTTCCATATACTAGCCAGTACAACAAGCCACACAAGATGGATTTTCCCTGAAGAAAAGAATCTTATATCCTGTAAAAGACCAGTTTTAACTTTAATCCATTTCATTTTAGTTCACTGAGATAAGGGGAATACACTGTTCTTGTAAGACAATTCATAAGAGTGAAGGAACAAAGAATGAGATTGTAAATTAATAATAAAGTGCAAAACTGGGAGCAAAGAAGCCAACCTCTATTTTTAATGGGTCTAAACTGCTTTTTGTTTTAAACTTGTTTCTCAGGCAAGGCAAACCATTTCACGGCTTCATTAAATACTAAAAATAGAGCAGCCCGGTGTTCAAGTATTTCTTAAAATGTTACTATGAAAACAATCACATCAGTAAGTATTATTAAAACAAAAAGGTGAGTCTCCTTAGATTCAATTCTGTTCTAGGCCAGGAATGCTCTGAAGGAACTTTTGCTGTGTGGGTGATGCTGAAACTGGAGGCAGCATCATAAACCCTTCCTTCCCCACAGGGATCAGATGAATCACCACCATCCCTTTCCAAATGACACTTTCACCAATATGCCAGTGAAACCTCTATCTGGGATGAAACAATCATATTAGGAAAATATTTATGGTGTTTTAAACTTCTATATGCAAAAATCATCCCAGGAGTTGCCCATTGCATTGTCAGTAGAATAAATAAGGTTACAGTCCAAAAAATTTTCCTCTTCTGTTTTGTTTGGATAAAACCAAGACCAAGACACACCGTCTTTACAAAGAGAGCACTAGAAAAGTCATTAGATTTCCTCTCTCAACCCTCAACCTCTATCAACAAAGAACAGTTGTCCTCTATTTGCTATAGTCCTCTTTTAGGAAACCTTCTGTTTTCATGTATCTTTATTTTGACAAGTCAAAACTGACAGCATTAAAGTTATTTTCTTCCTAAATCAATTGACCTGCAACTTCACACAAAGGAGCAGCAAAGCAGCTGTGGCACAGGCTGGGTGGAGACCTCTCTGAACGCTGCCTTTGGAGCAGCAACTCTTTGGCTCCCAATTCTGAAACTGCCACGCAGAAGAAAAATATACAAACTCCATTTGTCTGTCAATGTTCTCTGCAGGAAAAAATCCAACACAAACAACAACAACAAAACCAACCCCAAAACTAGAGCTCTGTGTTATTCTTTGTCGTTCACAATACTAAAACAAAAAAGAGTGATAAATGCAATATTGAAAAACTTCCACTGGAGACCAGTGAAGGGAATGCTAACACTGTTTGTTTTTATGATGTATTCTCAGCATGTTGTTTCTCATGTCAAGGATTGAAGGTAGCACTGCAGTTTTTTATAAGCTTCAGAGCCTTTGATTTGATGGATGTAAGAGTTTAGGAAGGCAACATGCTTTAATTCCATTAATGTGGAGTTTTAATTCAGCCCAGTGAAGTGAAACCAGCTTTTCCTGATGCTGCCAACAGCTAAACTCCTAACTTAAATGAGTTTTTGCACTCCTGTGGGATTAATTAGAAGACCAGAGATTGCTTTTTTTTGGCATTAATTTTATCCCAGCTACAAATGGTTTGATAATATCTGTGTACTGACAGCTACTGACCCATATTAGAAGTGTCAAACTAACCAGACATCCTCCCATGAGAAGCAAATAGGAAACTTCAGGGAACAGGACATTCAACCCTGCTATGTCCAGATCACCCTCAGGTAACAAAGCCAGACATGAGATGTAACGCTGTTTTCATGCACAGGCACATGCAGTGAGGATTTTAGCAACATAACTTAATTTTTAAAATGGCATCTGTACATCTATTGTACAAATAGCATTGCTAGGCTAAATAGCTACTCTTGGAAAATAGAAAATTAACAAAATGAAGGATTAGGCTGTCACTGCCTGTAAACATGCAGACTAAGGGCCACACTACATCTCTATTCAGGTTCTCTGAGGTGATTTCACTTGCACAAGTGAAGTAAAAAAGGTTGCTAACTTTTTCCTCCCCCCTGTCTGCCTCCCTTCCCTAAAGAAGTGGTTAGCCACATTCTGTGACTTAAAGTATTTGAGTTATTGCAGGCCAAAACTAGCATCATTTAGCAATAAGGAAGAATGCAAGGTGGAGCTGTGATTCAGAGGAATGCTTCAGCTCCTGGAATAAAGCTAATTATCCACCTTTGTTAGCGGTGTGCCTAAGTCAGGTACCTGATCTTCAAAGTGGTGAAACATCCACTGACTTCAAATCTACTTCCTTATGGCTGAGGTAATTGCAGGAGATAATGATAACCTTTAAAATGTAAAAATCCTGCATATTTGAGGGGATTTATTCTTTCAGCCTGGGATACGATATTTAAAACAGCAGAAGTGGTTTAGAATGATGGGGAGGGGGAACTGACAGTAATTAGGAATGCTGTTTAAAACAGTTGAGTAGAGAGGATATCTTTTTAAAGCAGTTCCACATGTAAAGTTACCATATAGGGTAAACAGAGACTTTAAAGTATTGTGAAGAACTCAGCATTGAGTAAATAAGGGATAGTGAGTGAAAACTGTTGGAAAAAACCTAATCCAATCCTAACTGATTAGGTTCCTTGCTCATATCTTCATATTTTGGACAATCTTTTGGGTTTTTAGAAGTGGGGTGCCTAAATCTCTACAGCATTCCAAGATACTCTATTACTGTTAAAAAAAGTAAGCTTTAAGTCTTCCTACCAGTCTCAGTTGTAATATTACTGCTGGTATTGCTATCATTATTATTTATGATACTGTAATGATTATGAGGAATTATAAAGCTCCTTCTGGGAACTGAAATACTCCCTGATTAAGTTAGTTTAAAAATTATACCAGCTGAGGACTGAGCATGGCAAAGTATTTACAACAAGTGAAAAACATAGAGATGTGTAGGAAAAAAAGGGGGTAACAGTACAAGAAGTAAAATCCAACACTCTCAGTTGCTTAAGCAGTATTGGATGGAAATGATCCATGAATTTAACACCTAATTTTGTCTCTAATTACAGCTGTGGAAGAGGACCTAGTGCTATTTTCATGAATTTCAGTAAGCAATGTTTGTTTAGAAGCTGCAGGAAACTTCCCGAGGCATGCTGCATGGCTTCCCAATTACCTGCAGCTCGTGGTACCGGGTACCACACCCAGGACAATGCTGGGTTTGCAGTTCCTCACCGAGAAGGCAGCTGCCACCCTCCTTCCTACCCTTTGGTGTGATGCTGACACACTTCCACATCACTAATGATTTTTGCCATACACTCTAATATTGTACCTCATTTCCTGTTACTATCATGCCTAATTCTCCCCAGCAGTAGGGCTTTTGAAGCTGCAGACACAAGTTGTAGTGAACTCACCACACCCCCCATTCACTGTCACCCAGTGCTGCTCAGGGAAAGCAGGTACAGAAATTAAGAGTTGAGTCCAGAAGGGAGAGAAGGGCTGGGGGAAGGTGTTTTAGGGTTTTTTTTTATTTCTCACTACCCTACACTGATTTAATTGAATTACTCTCACTAAGTTGAGCCTGCTTTGCCTGTGATGGTGACTGACCTCTCCCTGGAAAGCAAGAATATGTGGATACATACAGTATTCACAGGGAGTACATAGCACAGTTTCCATCAGTAGCCGCTCTGCAGCAGCTGCAACACCCAGCACTCACCACTGTCCCACAAACCCCACTTCTGACGGATTTCTAGTGCTGTGGAGTGCTTCCATAATGAAACACATTATTGCACTCAAACCTCATTAGATCCCCATGCAAGTAACAACTAATTTACGTGCACTGAACTTCCTCTGCAGTTTAAGCAAATGTCAAAAGACACTAGGAGGGACTTGAAAAATGGGTCCATGTTTAGGGAACTTTGGGAAAACTTTGACAGAAATCAAGACATAACTCAGCAGTTTTAGGAAAATTCATACAGGCACAATAGGAAGAATCATGTAAGATTTGCAATCCAAAAATACCAAATTGCACATCAGACATGTATTTTACAGTTGCATTGTGGGGGAAAGAAGGAAGAGGAAAAAAGAAATTATTTGGTATGTTTTCTAGCAAGAAAATTATTGCTCCTATTGTCTAAAGGAAAAGCTCATCTATTCTACAATCTGCGAATACATCATAAATTCTGAAATATTGTAAACTAGTAAATGATTCCTAAAAATTCCTAGACAGACAGGCAGAAAGCCTTGAGTCTCAGGAAGTGTTAGGACCAGAGTTTTTTGACTTGGTTTATTATTGTCAGTAGAACTGAATGAAATGCATTTTTGTCAAAATAGAATTTTGTGGGAGATATGTTCTCAGTAAGAGTGTAAGAAAACAAATGGTTAAGGAGACACTTGAAATATCTGGAAAACCTCTCATTTTCAATTACTCTCCTACTACAGTCCACGTAAGTTTATCTGAAGTTAGGAATCCCGGTTAAAAAACCATTGAGATCTCCCTTCAGGAATGAGAGACTCCTAATTCCAATCCAGGATCCAAAAAAAAGGAGTATAATCTGATTTTAACACAGAACTCTGTCAGAGCAATCTTGTCATTAACAAAATGAACTTTCTTTGCACTTAAGATGACACTTGAAAAATAATTCATGGGACTTTCGTACTACATCTGTTTGTTTTTCAAAGGGTAGGGAAATCATAGATAAATCGGCCTAATGACAGACTTAAAATAACATCAACCCATTAAACTAATTTGCAAAGTTTCTATCCCTCTCCATCAAAAGAAAAACAGGCACATAAAATTCTTCTTATGCTGGAGTCATTGCACTAAATTTTACTAATTTCAGATAAAGTATATGAAAATTAAAGTGATTTAAAACAGCAATGAAAAACTATTTGATGGCAAACCATACCATGCCATTACTAAAAAATTCTGTATGAGATGATCATTACATTTGAACAATAATAAAAAAAAAACCTGCAGAAATTTAAGTTTAATACTGTATAACACCAAGTTCATTTTCTCTGTGCTTACTAACCTTCATGTGTGCACTGCATTGAATTACAGAGAAGGAGTACATTCAGCTTCCACAGAAGTGGCTCATTAAAACAAATAGGACTATCACAACAGAAAAGTATTAATTTACAATTTAAAATTTATTTGAAAAGCACACTCCATCTTGCAGTTGCTCCTGATACTGTGTTTACTGCACCTGTGTGATACCTTCTGATAATGTTATCCCTCCTATCTGGATATACATTATCTCTGTGCAAGCTGGAAATATGGGTTGAATGTGTCTTTTTTGAACAGAGCAGAGGTGAGAATGTCAACCTACATAAGCAGCTATTTAGTCTCATTTCCTCTGTCATTCAAAGCAGCCCAGCATGCAAGTGTGCATGTGCAACTGTACCGAGCACAAACCCAACAGTCTTAGAAAAATACACAAAGAGAAAAAAGAAAATGAAGAAATAACGCAATGCACATAAACAACATTCCAACAGGATACAGACAAACAGCAGGGAATGGCAATTTGGAAATGTAGAAGTATAAAGACTGTATTGTCAAAATGAAAGATGAATAGTGAAGTAATTCAACAGTTTAAGTTCTTCTGCTTCTAATCTAATCTATATGAACCATGATTTTTGAATTATTTAATTTGATAGAAGTTGGACTTGGCATTTCATGAGAAACATTGAGTATCTTATACAATGGGGTCTGACGATGAAGTATAAAACTAGACATGAAAAAACATTAAAACGATATTAATTTTTCTCATTCTGGAGTTACTCCCAGTGGAAGTGTCAGGCATAAGTATCTCCCAGAGAAGATGACTGTAATATTATCTAACCACATTAGTAATTAATTTTCCCTGGCTTTGATTATAGGCCCTCGACTGGATAAGATGAATGATGCTATATTATTTATTTATATGTTCCATTATGTCAATCCTTATATTCATAAATTGACATATAAACCATCACATAAATTTATTTACAGATGGTTTTTAAATTAAATCTTTAAAGAGATATTTAGCTAATTAAGAGAGATCTGTGAAAGGAATTTATGAAGAATTCGACTACCTGTGGTAGTCATTAAGGTGAATTGTTTAGTTACAAACTTAATAGATAAATCATTTGAGTAAAACACTGGAAAGTGCTTTTAAAAGGTTTTCAAAATTAGCAAGCATGTATACATGACTGAACTGATACACAGCCAATTTATGATCCTTCTGGTGACTCATTTAACATCATTGAGATAAAATAGTGTAACTCCTGAACAAAAGACCGAGTTTCCTCTGCTGAAGTTTACAAGTATTTCTTACAGGTTAGGGATCATTCCTTATAATTACAGCCTTCTCATCAGTGAGCCAGAAAACCCAAGTTTCTTGGCTTATTTCAAGGTTACTTTAGTATAAAGACACTGCTATGTTTCTTCTGCGTTCATGTTTCGTTTCTTAAATAAAGTTTCATCTAGAAGTAAGTTTGTCTTTGCTGCTATCAACTAATTAATTCCCCCTGCAAGTACTACTGTACTTTGGTTTGCACATGTTTTGGTCAGAACCAGTTGCACTGGGGCCACTGAGATATAAAATACTGCTGCTTAAGAGAAAACATTTGAAAGACAGGGATGCAGAGGGAAACAAGAATCAATCAATACAAATGGTACAGCTGGATTTGTATCAACAACTCGTCTAACCTTAACCAGCACTAAAACCAGCATTGCTTTTTAGCATTGTAAAAAGATACAGACACACGAGGAAGCTGTTTTGGAACGCATCTTGTGACCACATTTATCCTGTCCACATGAACTGAGCTATCACTGCAGCATTTTGCTTCAGCTCTCCATGTGTTATTTTTGAAAAGAAAGCAGTTCTGCTGAAAACCTATGAGTACCTGAAATCAATGAACACTTCACATATGAAACATGGATTACTTAGATGATAGAAAAAAATTATGGAGGATAAGCCATGCATTGGTCATCCAGATTTTCAAATCTTGGCTTCACAAGATTGGCAGGAAATTCCATGGCAATCGGTTCTTGTGTTTAGAACTCCTTTGATACACTGCTTTATTCCAAGTTATACCTCTCTTCCAACATACCAGGGAAGTCTACTATTATAGAAAATACCTGTTCAAACAATTGTATTTTTTAACCAGTGGAGCTCTCCAAATAGAGTTGGGTAAATGCATATCAGGAAACCCAGTGAAGGTTCTGTAATTCATTATTTCTGGATACAAAAACAAGAACTTTTTTACCCAAGTTAAGGGGAATGGTTTCATTCCTGTTTTTATTCTTCTGGGTCAAAGACAGGCCTGGATACATTCTACACCTTTGAAGCATCTAAATTAATTTAAATTTGTATCTTATTATTAAACCTATGATAACAAATGTAGCTATAGAATCCTTTTATATACAAACCAGAGATTGCTAAACATCAGTCCCAAATAAAAACTCTTCCCTATAAATGCAGATGCAGGATGTGTAAATTAGTGCTGGAAAAGAGTAATTATTTCAGTTTATGTATTTCACTGATGGCAACCCAGACCTGTTACTTACAGTAAATGTTATGTAATGCACATCTCCAATTGAGAATAGAGGTAAAACTGTCAGCATTTTAAAAAAGAAAACGCAACATAATTTTTTCTCACATCACACTTCATCTTATTCTCTACATTGAGACTGAGCTAAGCCTTAAGTGATGAATGCTAATATCACTTAAAATGAATTTATTAGGGCCTCCTTTAATTCATTTTGCTTGTTAGAAATATCAAGCATCTTTACAATACTACCAAATTAATGGATACTGGTTAATCAGTCTATGAATCGACATTCTCAAGTAAAATGGTAGCTTCCACCTTTTTCCACTGATGGATTTCATAACTCAAAGAAAGTTCTGTGAAATTTTCAAAAGGGCAATTACACTGATTTAAATTCATATGTACACCAAACCTGAAGTTGCACAAAGTAGTCTTGATTTGTATTCTTTGTTTGCTGTTCCTTTTGGCAAGTGAGTCTGAAACTTCCTAGCCTTACTGAGGATTTCTGTCAGGACCTTAGTATAGCTACTTACTCTCCATTTGCCATCTCCTTGTCTCTAAGAAAACAAAGATAAAGGCCATGTCCAGACTCTTACAGTGATTGAAATAACATTAAGATGAAAGCTGTGTGCAAGCTGAAGAAATCCTGTCATTTTCCAAGATGCATCAATGTTGCATTTCTGTTAATTGAAACTAATTAAATTTCATTTTAAGGTGGTAATCCAAGAATAGCAGAACTGGAAAATGTAACATGAAAACATGAAAGAAATTTAAGAAACCCAGTGTGAAAAAATTACAGCATTTACTGTATTTACATCAGTTTTATAAAAAATCCCCTTTCTTATTATATAGGGATTACTTAGAACCACAACTTTATATTGCAGCATTGTGTTTTAATGTTTATTGATAAACAACAGTCCATGCTGCTTGATTTAAGTCAACAGCAAATAGATTTACCATCCCAATCATTTAGGAATTTATCTGCCATGTGATGCTCTTCTTTAAGAAGGATACACAGCAGTACATTTAAATAGATGAAGGCTTTTTGAGAAATAGTTATTGTGATGCTACAAAAAATGATGTCATGTGGTGTGGCAGTCAGCCTTGACATGAAAACTGGTTATAGCATTATGCTGCCATGTTATTCTTGGTTTAACAAAGTCATGTAATTCTCCTGTGTTTGCTGAGATATAATTTGGTTTTGGTATTGTAATGATCTTCCTTTGCAGACACCTGCTGCCAAATCCCACTTCTGTCAAAACACAAAACCCTATTCTTCTTTCAATTAATTCAAATCACTATGGTGTCATACAAAAAAAAAAAAAAAAAGAAAAAAAAAAAGGAAAACTAAGGAAAAGGAATCATTTTAACATGATTCCTGTTTTTCTTATCATTGTCAGAATGGTTTGAATCTTTGATATTTTTTCCAAAGAACAGTATGAGTACCCTATCTGAAAAAACTATTTCTGTAATCCATGGCATACCGATGTGAATGCTAATTGTTGAGTAACGACTAGAAGAAGTATCTGAGAAACCAGATAAAATCCATTATAAAAAATGCACTCAAATTTCCATCAGGAGTAAACTTCCTGTCTTTGCATATTTTGTTTTTTTAAATCCTGTGGACATATCAAACAAAAGTTTAATTTGAGCCTCAATATTCTAGGCAGCACCTATGATTTCAAAGACACTCATGAATTCATCACTTACTTCAGACATCTTTGTAACACAAGAATTCTTATACACTTTTGACTGAAATAGGACAATAAATGAAATGGTTGTAAAAGTTTGGTATGAAAAATGAACAACCTTCACTCGTATTGCTGAATCTGAAATGTCAAAATTGAATTCTCTTCTGCATGGTGCAATGGCAGAGGTACGTGAGCTCGTATCCTAACCAAACCTGTATGACTTCTGCTTCCAACACAGCCAGTACAGCCACACTCTTACCACAGATACTACACAAGTCCTCCTACCTGCAACTCTTAGTCACTGTACCTCGAACAGGCTCACAGTTCTGATTATAGTTTATGCAGCCTTCATCAGATCAGTAGCTGAACTGTCTATGCATTGCTGATTACACCCAAGTCAGCTATTAATCAATGTGGGCAGGTTATTCTGCTCCATGGAAGCAGGAATATTGGAAGCAGGTTATTCTGCTTCATCAGCTAACCCTCCTTGGCAGGAAGCAGCTCAGGACTGGTGTTGCATGGGGCTGCACAGGGGCACTGTACTGCCAGTGAATAGCAGCAAGTGGTATTTGGCTTCCCTGCTGAGCACTCCACCCATGTGGGCTTCAGCGCAGCTCAGGCGCACATCCTAACCAGCTTTCTTTATGATGGCTTCACTCTGCTATTCAGCAAAGCTTGATTGCAGGTACAGTCATTGCTATTTAGAACTCAGCTGCTAGAGTTGTGTTCTTTGCTCTGCTTCCCACTTCACATGTAGTGATTTCAACACCATAAAAGCAAGAACTATAACGATCCTCAAAAGATAAAGCAAACAACTCCAATTATCTGTGAAATGATGCATTTTCTGCATGGAGTATGCAAATACTCTGGGAAAAGACATTGTCTGTGCATCTCCCTGGGGACTGAATTTTCCTGTATTTTCTTAACAATATTGAAATTTTAATTTTGAAAGTCAAACTAAAAGTTCCTCTTCCCTTTGCCAGCTAAAAAATGTATTTTAAGATCTTGTCAGTTTCACTGACCTTGCTTTTTCTGCAGTAACAGTAGTAGTTTTATGCACTATAAGCATTATTAAAAAAAATCAGATAAAGTAGTTGCTTCTGATGCTGTTATTTAAAAATGAAGTAAAAACCTTTTAAAGAATTAATTCTTTAAATCCCAAAACATTAACAAATTCTGCATACAAATTTACAATGACAACTCGGCTAAATTTAAGCTCAGCACAGAAAGGTCAGTTGCATAAGCAGACCTTTACAAAATTCAGGGATGTTTAGAGCTTTCAACTCTTTCTGCATACCTAATGCACCTTTTTTTTTAAAAAAAAATTCTTTCTTGCCAGTACAAAACCTCTTCCCAGTGACTTCATATTGATAAAGTAGCTTATTATCACTATGGCTTATGATGAACTCCTATATCAGTATGTCTTGGCACAGAATATCTCTGCATGTGTGTGTATGGTTTATCAAGGGCAGCTTCTTTCCTGGCCTTTTAAATGTTTCCTACCAAAACTCAAGCTCAGGATCTTGCATTTCCCCTGTACTTGTGTGTAATTAATAAGCATCCATCTTTCTGCCCCCCCCCTTTCCTCTGTTCCCTGCCCCCTGCCCACCTCTTACTACTGCCCAAATTAATGCACTTAAGAAACTGTGTTGATGTACAGTAACTGTGTAACTTACACTGCTAAAAAATTAACTCTGAATCTCCCCTCTTCTTTTCAGTTTCAAAACCAGGTTTCAGTATTTTCAAATATCCCAAGGATTTTGGTTCAGGTCCCAAGGTAGTAGTAGCTACTCTCTCTTTTGTAGACATTGATAATCAGTAAATTCAGAATAGCTTTCATTTGTTGTGTTGGTTTTTCACAATTACATTTGGGGAAAATTTTGGATGGGAGTATTGAGACAGTAGTGGTAGGTGAGCTGTACAACCTCAGGGCTGCACAGCAGGTGTCTGAACAGCCCCCAGTAATGAACCAATGTTCTTAAACATTTCTGTCTTCCTGCATAGCATGACTTTCAATTTCCTGCAGTCACACTTTCAGAATATTGAACTAACATGAAAAAAGTACAGTGCAAATTTGTCAAAGAAGCTATGGAGCTGGGAGAGAAACTAACTGAAAATAGGCACAACCCGAGCCTGCTGGAATAACACAAATTGTCCCGCCAACATTAAATGTTTATTGTGAACAGAAATGGAATCTAAAACGGTCATTTTTAAGATTTGAAGTAATATTTAGATCTCCCTTTAGGTTACATCATTAAAAGACAACAAAGTAAAAAAGAAACAAACCAAATAATTTTAAAGTTTTTCCACAAGATAATTTTGCTGTTTAAACACATAGCTCCTCTAACTACCCAAAGCCTACAGTGATACCTTTAAAATATTCTTTGTGAAGGATTGAGTTACTGTTTCTCTCAGCAAATAGGAAAGTGAGAAAATACTGAAATGAATGAAGTGGATTGAAATAGATTTAATTACAAATGTAAAAGGCTGTAGCAAGTATATGCTCAGGCTCCTTTCTGTTTGAAAGGTGAAGAGAAGACAAATTCAATAACCAAACTGAGATACAGAGCAAAATTGTCATGGTTTGCAAAGCAAGTGCATGCCAAACCATGGAATTTAAATGGAGACTCTTGCCTACAGATCTTTGGCCTGTATTTCACCGACTCAAATTCCACTTCTAAAATGCAATTTAAGTACTTCCAAATCTGTGTCTTACTGGGGAGTCAACTGGACTTTAACTCATGAGATTATTTGAAAGCCCATCTTTCATTTTATGACAGACAATTCTCCCACAAGTACAATTCATTTACATGAAAATTTTAAATATTGATTTGAATCAATAAGAAAGGAAGTTCAGCAATCCTCCCCATACCAAAATGGAAGTTTGACCTAAAATAAGGATGGTGTTTATTCAGATGGCATTTAAAAACAACTTGCTAAATTTAGCACATGCACATACATGTACTGTATAGGTAAAAAGGAGTCAATTTTTCCACAGTTTCTTGTTTGCTTCCCTGCTGTTTTCCCCATTTTGATAAACTCCTTTGTAGCATTTGTGTTGTCAGACTGAATCAGGGAACAATGTACAACTCCCCAGTGTTATGCTGAGACTTTTCAGTCCAGGTCAAATTTAAACAAGCACCTTAAAGTTTTGAGTGTTAGAGTTTTCATTACTTGTATCACTCTGAAGCTTCTGCAGACGGTTCCAGTTGCACAGTCAATATTTTCAAAGAGCAACAAATCCTTTTTTTGAAACAGGAAATGTAAAGAGTGTTGATCAATAAGTATTTCTGCAGTAATATGAGAAATAAACAATAGATTTCATCACATTTCTCTTAATGATGGTTGCATGGTCTTTCAAAAACAAAGAAATGGCAGAAAATGTGACCTCAGTGTTTCAACCTTTGGTTACTAAAATAAATTTTCCCTTTATAATGGGAAAGAATTATTATCCTTATAGAAACACAAAGGTACTTGTATGTTGTGATAGCGGGAAAAAAAAATAGAAAAAGAAAACAAAATCATGTAGAAATTTTAGCATAGACTCAGGATGTGGATCCTATCACATCCAGATTGTTCTTAAAGTTAGTATTTTTCTGTTTCTGGCTATTCCATTAATTAGTATTTTATACTTTTTGGACAGAAGTTGTAAAGTGAAATCAGCACCTACAAGAGGAGGATCCAATTTAAACAATCATTCAGTTTTCCAACGCCTCCCACAACAGTGTCCTCCAATACACTTGCAGCATCATTGGCCTAGCACAGACGCAGAGACTGCTCCCTCCTGATTTCTGTATCACAAACATATTTTTAGATATATCCTGAGGTAAAGTCAGAACTTATTTGACTTGACAAAATGAACAGAACTGGACATATTTGAAAGTATCTGCATATAGAGCTTATTTCAAAATAAAAATAAATGGTGGTAAGCAAATACAACAAAGCTGGAGGCCTGAGTCAGCCCTACATTATTCCACTGGGATAAGTGTAGTGCAGAACAAGGCTAGTGCAGGGCTGAGGGAAGGGTCATTATTAGTGTTATCATCCTCTCATATTTCCCTGACAAACTACACTGCTGTAATGAGAGGTCCCACCCGCTTTCCACAATGCCTTCTTTCACTCTATTTAATACTAATGATCCCTCCTTTTCTATGCAGTACAGAAAAATCTTGCTTATCTCCACCTGCTGGAAACATCTTTTAACCCCAAAGGCCACAGAGGGTGCCTGTAGACTTGTGCCACCTATTTCAGAATTGGACAAAACTGAAAGAAAGCTTTAATTTTCCAAGGTCATACAAACTGTCAGTGGCACAGGCAAATTTCTCAGTTTCCAGCTCTTTGCTTTGACCAGAAAGCTTTCCTGCTCTTTTCTGTCCAGTTACAACCCTGGAAACTATTCTTCTCCCAACAGGCACAGCACAGGGAGCCACAGCATAGCTTTATTTACCCTGTCTCCACAGCAATATTTAATTTCTAAGCTCAAAGAACTCCCTCATGGGGTAAAAGGAATAATTTGCTCTCCAGGTTAAATTTATTCTTGGTTTTTCTGATGAGCCAAGACTCTAGCAATTACTGTGACAGATGGAGTGATGATTTTTATGATGTGGAAACTTGTCCACAGGAATCAAACTGAAATCACTAAACCCATTTCTCACAGCGACCTTTAGACAGTTGTCAGGTAATAATTGTCACTGTGGACAAAGTTTGAATTAGTGAATGGCTCCAGTAGCTTGTTACTGCAACACTCCTTAGCAGAGTGACACTTTCTGATAAATTTTTGTCATTTATTCTGAATATATTTGAACCAGATAGGAAACCAATACATGGGTTTAAATTTCTCCCAACACGCCAAAGAATTTGAACATTGTGTATTAGCACTCTGTCATTTTGGAAGGACTGTTTCAAGGTGATTTTCAGAGACTAGAATGAGATATTTGAGAGGCTGCTTACATGTATTGAAAACAATAACATATCTCACAGAAATGACCCTGTCAAACAATAAAAGTTGTGAGAAGTTGGTTAGGAACTGACTGGATTTTCATGGGCTAGTCAGAAGTATCACTCCTGCCTTGTATTTAGGCAGTAAGAGCTGCAGCCAGTGTTGGTGGTGAGTGGCAGCCTCTGAGGCACATCTTCATCAGGCACAACTTCAGTTTGGAGCGCCATGGTCCACCACAAGCTCCCCATGCCTGGTGACTGAATGCCCTGGTCAAAATCCTTAGGCACAAACACATTGCAAATAGCCTGATACTTGTCTGGTCTCCTAGCTCCAGTCTTCACCATTAATCCAGAAAAACCACATAGAAAATGACTTTTGATACTTTGGGAACATTTTCTGTGACTTCGAGACGGAGACTCAGAACTTGCTGACAAGCATGGAAAGGAAGGAGACATCTTTCCTTTGTTCACAAATGTCTCTCTGTAGCTCTGCTTGTAATCAAAACAGCAGGAAATTTTTAATACTAGTGATTTAAGGATTTTTTTTTTACTGAAAACTGTTTTTTTCTTCTGTAAAGACATATTAAAGAAAATACTGCTGTTTAACTGAACTGATTTAATATTTCTGTCTATTTTATGAGCTAAGAATATACAGTTTAATTTTCATGTGTGCAGACTGTGAACAAAAGGAGATCTGTAGCACAAGAAAGCCCATTATCTCTGAAAATCAAATAATATTAAAAAACCCCCGAACTATTTCCCAAATGACAGAGCAGAACAAATACCTTAATTTTTCTCTTTTTAAAATTTTATTCTAGTCTGTTTAATGACAGTAGTTATTGTTCTTAATATAACTGAGATTATTTTCCTGACAAAGCAAAGTAAATAGAAATAAGTGACTTGCTCAACTGAAGAAAATTAGTCAGCAGCACAACTGCAAATAAAGCCCAGCAGTTCTAACCTGAAGCATGGCATCTTAACCTGAAAGACTTCTCCAACTTACATAATTAAATACTTGAACTGTAGAGGTTTTATGCCTTTACAGGTTAAGATTCTCCTGCAAGCATCTCTCTGAGTTTTTGAAAGTTGCATCTTCCTAGCAATTTTAATTAATAGCAACCAAAATAGAGGACTCATTAAAAAAATGAAAGCACATTAGTGAGTTTATAGGAATGTTTGTGCTTATTAGGGTCAGAGATTCATGCACACAAAATAGCATGAGAGCTGAGATTGAAAGGCAGCATCATTTTCCTTTCATTAACCCTAACAGTTATATGACTGGATCATTTACTTGAAGAAAACACTTCAGTCAGGATTAAACATAAATTATAGGAAACTGTTCCAGTTAAGACTTTGTAATTTGTTAATAGAAAGTGATAAAGAAAATCCACAATTAACTTCTATCATTTCCAAAAGATCCTTAAACAATTTAAAGGCCTGATTCACAAGCAAGGACAATCTACATTGAACACTGCATTGAAGTTGTAGACAGTTAGTCAACTTAGTTTGTGCTGATTGTGTTTTCCCTTACAGCAATTATAAAATATTGCAGAGCTCAAGGTGTTTTCAGAAGCAGCACAACCCTGTCAAGCGTAATGCACGTGTAGTTGTACACATCTGGGCTGCATCCTGCACCCACTGTGATGTGTGCTCCTGCCGGTGAGTCAAGGTTTCCAGGCTTATTTTTAGAGAGGTCCAGGAGTTAAAGTGCTTGAATTGCTAAAGGTGTTGTTCAGGGAGTAAAGGCTACGACACTTACATAGATGATTCTCACTGAAATCAGCAACAACAAGAAGCTTTGTTTCCCATCAGTATGAACATCAGCACCCAAGCCAACCCTTGTGATGACCAGATTAATCTCAAATTGCTTCAGGGCTGCTATGCGTTCTGTGCCTCTGAATGTCTAAATTTATGTTTAAGTATGCCTTAAAAATCACTTCTCAAAACAAAAACCCACAAAATTCACTTTTTAAAATGCTACTTCATGATTTTAGGGAGGTATTTCACTAAGAATTATTTTAACCAGCTATCTTATATTTTCAAATGATGTTTTCGGTTTTGTTTTTGACCATAAGGTTAGTTTGTTTTCATTGACATTGAATAAGCTGAACCTCAGTATTGCATATTTTTATGCTCAAAAATCCACAGAAAGGATTGTGTACTTGTTCCCCTCCACTGTCTTTAAGCAACGTTTTTCAGTTGCAGTACTTCATTGTATTTAACCTTACTGTCTGTGGTTGGATTGTGTAAAATACAGATAAGTCCAGAGGCTGATCTGAAGGTGTTAAAATGAGAAGCATAAATCTGCTTAAATTCTTGTTTTAAATACTTGAGTAATTACATCCATTTGAACCAAACAGACTATTTTTCCATTTTGTAATCAGTCTTGGAAATTTCAAAAAAAAGAAAAAAGTAAACAAAGAGAACTAAACAGTATACATTATTTTTTAGAAGTTATTTTTAAATTCAAGAAAGGTGGTTGTGTTTATGTGGGCCAAATTGAAGACTCAATTTCCTAATACCATTGCTATTTTACTACTTGTTGATAGGTCCCATTTTCAGGTTGCCAGGCATTTAAAAAAATACAAAATACAGTGAGATGTGTTTTGGGAGATATAATTCCCATATTAAACACATGGGATTGAACAGGGGATGATGAGTATATCACACTCCTGTATAGTGTGAATTTCAATAAAGATGACAAGATCCCTGGAAGGCAGCCACACACAAGTACAGTTATATGCATCACTCTGACAATAAGCTCGCTCCCAGCAGGTTCCTGGGAAGGAAAAGGCTGTGGATATTAATAATGAGAGTGACTACCAGAGAGACTCGCCATTCACACCTTCGTGTGCAGCTACCTTAACTTCCTCCCAGGGTCTGTGAAAAGTGATCAGCATCTCCTCAGTGGACCTCATGGCCTACGGAGGGATCCTAGGGATGCCTAGAACTAGGAGTGAGGACCACAGGCAGCAGTGCTCAGGGCAGACATACACCAGGCTGGCTGCAGAGACCACCGGAGTGTGGTGACCCTCCTGTGCTGATGGGGAGGCTGTGGGGACTCAGCCACACACTGGAAGCAGCATTACACGTCAGGATTTTGGATGTTACAGTCTCCTTACTCATATTCCTGCATCCGTCTCAGCACACTTTTATTCCTGTGACCCTGAAGAGTTACACAATGCTCAGTTACCCTTGAGCACTGATGCAAATGGCACACTGTCTTCTTCAAGACTCTGCTCTAGAGCCTCATGCCAATGTAATCTTCTCTCCCTAGTGCCCATCTCAAAGAAAGTAGAGGTGGTTCCAAACAATGCTATCATTAACCTGACTCATCAAATATCCTGAAATGAAACCCAACCATTAGTTCCTTCCCTACTCCCCCTGCCAAAAAAAATGCAATCACACAATCAGAGACTTACAAAAGTAAAAACAAAAAATAAAGCAAGCCAACAATTTCAGGGCAGCCCTTAACCAAAAAAGCATACTGGCAACTAGAGGGCCAGAAAGGTTTCAGTGAAAACAAGTGAGTTCTGGGAAAGACCAAAACATTTTCAAGTGTGTCTTTGTAGAGATGAATGCAGTGAAGTTCTCAGTGCAAAGCCTGGGAACATTTTGTGCTACAGCATTGAAATAAAGTCTCATGTTTGTAGAAAGAGGCTTACATCCATGAGCTGTGATTTCCTTTCACTGCCAAAAATCTTCTATTTGTAGACATAATAGTCAATAATGACAGGGGCCAGAACATGAATACTCCACATCCATTCCCACAGGGTGCTCTCAAAGGAAAATTTACTACTCCAAAATTCTCTCTCTACTCTTGCCTTCAATGGTACAGATTTTCAGCTGTTGCACATTGACATAGCCCTCTTAATATCAATTCATATGAATTGATAACTCAATCAAAAAACTAATTACACTTATCCTAAAATGGAAGTACATTGTTCTAGACCTCCAAATCTCCCAGGGGTTGACAGGCCACCATAAAAGCAAGGGTTATAAACTTGAATTTATTATGGACAAATAAAGCTTTGCCCTATGAATTCTCTGCCTATTAAGTTAATGAGCCTTGACAAAACAATCATCTGAGGAGCAGCTGACAAATTATCTGGAGCATCAATTTGAAAGGCGTTGGCTGGCTTACAAACATTTCAGTTGGGAGAATATGGCTCCATGTTCCTCTTCCTCTGGAAGAGTCATTTGACAATTTCTTGCAGATCAACAGCAGATTCTGGATATTGGAGCACTGAGATACAACAATTACTGTAATTACTAAACCAAAAAAATAATCCCTGCCATTTCCTCCCCATACTTGAGGCTCACAAATGCTGATGCAGAACTCTTTCTAGGAAGTCTGCATGAAGAAAGCGAGCTACATTTTTATTTCTGATTGGAGCTCATTGAAGTGTTTAATGTGGAGGTAAAGAGCTTTGAGAAATTCAGGTGAGTAGAGGGGGACTCTTGAAAATACCTGATCAATATTTGGAAGATTTTTTTTTTTTTTTTCAGTATAACTTCCAATACAGATGGTGGTATTGCAGCTGTGGATTCAAATCAGAGTCTTTTACTGAATTAATTCTTAAAAATTTTCAACACAATACAGCCCTTAAACACATTGCACCACATTGCCCTTGGGAAATCTAGAGCTGTGTACATTAAATAAGCAAAGCTTATTTTGTTTAAATGCAAGAACAGCCACTTGCATTAGGGTAAAAATGAGATCAGTACTTTTCTGAAATCTGTTCTCCAACTGTGAATATGAGTCCATTTGGAAATTGAATCATGATCTGTTGTAAAGCTGTCACTTTCCTCACCAAAGGCATTTGCTGAAATATTATTTCAAATGTCTTCCTCCACACTCAACTATTCAGAGTCCTGTGGAAAAGATGACAGTACTGAGAACATGGAAAGCTGTCATATTTTCCATCTGAACTTTATTTCACAGTGTGAAGGAAGTACAAATTATAGTAATCAGTTGCCTCTGCCACAGCATGTAGCAGAGTATAGCGCAGAGTATTTAACCATGAGTTGTGTCTTCTCTCCTATTTTATGTTCTTTTTGCAGTTTTTGTTGGACTGTTGATTTAAACAAACTGATTAAATATACCAGGACTAGAGCTCAATATTACATCAAAGTAGAATGAAGATAAATGAAACCTTGTTCTTAAAGAGAATTGTTAACTCACACTCAGAAGAATAATAACCAGATTTCCAAGTCCTGATGTCAGGCCATCAAATATCTGATGACCAAGTATTCAATCAGTCATAAAGCAAAAGAATGTACAGAATTATACATTCAGGTGCCAAGATGGCCAAGTTTTATGAGCCCTCCAGAGCTCTACTCATCATTGACTTCTAAGTATGTGGTTGGAGGAAGCAGCCTTAACATAATCTTTTCCCCTAACCTCTCTCCATAGTAGTCATGTCTACAGAGATCAGCCATTTAGCAATGAATTTCCTCTCCCTGTAGTTAGCAAGGCACTCAGCTCCATGGCCCCAGCATCCCCCAGGATCCACTCACTCAACTTTCTAGTTCAAGTTAGAACCTTTCTAAGGGGGCCATTATAAGAGCCTTGCTATAACGAACGCCTCCACTGCCGCATTCTAAAACCTCAGAAGCACTTCCATGCTTTTAAATTACTCATTTTTATGAGTACTTTAAATAAATTACTCATATTTATACTTTACCTAAAGAACCAGATTAATTTTATTTTTGCCCACTTATACAATTTAAGGCAACATCAGCAGAGAAGTTAATTTTTTTTGGGTAGCTCTGTTGGTGACTGGCACCCTTGTGCAGATATTTACACCTTTATAAAACACTGTACTAATCAATGTGTTTCACTCAAACTTGCACTGGGCTGAACATCTTGACTAATTACTTTGACGACTTTGATTAAGCATCTTTTTACAAATTATAGAAGCTACACAGTTTTCATTCTGATAAACTGACATCTTCTGCATGGTTTTGCCACATCTGTAACATTCTTTGCTAGTATTTGTCTTCTTGCTTTTTTAATGGAGCTTTCTATTTCATAGCATTGCAATCCCTTTCACAGCTGTCTTCCTAATCTCTCGAGTTTCTTTCCTGTTAGTGTATCTTACATTAATTTACCATTTTACTCTCCACTTATACATTTCTGCTCTTCCTACATTATCCTTTGCTTTAAAAAATGTTTTCTGTAGAAAATGTCTATGATCAAAGCTCCAAACATAATTATTTTTCTTCTATTCTAGAATATAAAAGATTATAGAATTTCTCCTAACAAAGGAAGCACTCTGGAAAAATTGTGCCTTACTCTTCCTCTATGTCCCAGATATTGTTTGCAAATGGTTTACTACTGGCCTTGTAGTCTACAGAAGGGTAGCTGGGTTATACTGGCAGATAGTTTTGGATAGCCTACTTTACTTCATTAAATATTTATCAGGAGGCAATCACTGACAATGTTTTAAAGAAAGATCTTCCATTATTACAGTTACGGAAAGGTTCATCATTTTAGGCTTTCCTAACCGTAAGAGCACAGCTAGCCCAGGGAATGCTAAATTTTAGATGCATTCCTAACTGTGATTTGGTAAGGGAAGTGATTATTTTTTGCTCTATTTCTTTTGAATGGCTTAGGCAGCTGTCCTATAAACCCAAAGATGCTCAGTGAACTAAGTATGCACAACAAAGGAATAAAGTGACTGAATCAAAACAAATTACTAAAGCTTTCAGTGAGGTCTTGGTTGCTTTCCATACTCAAAGAGAAGCAAACACTGAATTCAGTTGCAAAATGTGGTACATATTATGTAACCTATTTTAGAACACCATTCCAATGGATCAAAACATTGCCTGTGTTCATCACTGGATTTTGGATGACCAAAATTATATACCAAGGTAGCGTGTATCTTCCAGTGGTGCAGATGTGAAAGCATGGTTAAAAATAAGCACAAGCTGTAGAAAAGATCTATGGTGAAGATGCAAACTATGAGATAAATCCAGTGATGTTCATGCACTCTAACAAAGGAGGTGAGGAAGAAGCGCATGCAGTACCTGGTGATCTCAGAGTCAGGGAGCAGGCCTACGTGGTAGTGGGGGTAGGGAGCTGAAAGAAGGAAGCTTTTGTCACACTCGACAGGGGAATAGTGCCTAGGAGAAGGTGGTTTATCACACAGTTTGTTCACAGTGCTGTAAACAGGTTCAGGAGGCCTGGTGATACAGAGACAAGAGTAAAAGATCAGGTGCATATTAGTTGCTGAGAATACAGAGAAAACACAGCAATCACTTTCAAAGCATGCATAGCAAATCTGTCAAGACCTTTTCAGTGGGGATTTTCCAACAAGTAAAGTGTGCTGTTAAAGGAATTGTTAGAGTTTGATAACAGTAGTATGGCATTCAAGTACCTGCATATAAAGATATACACAATAAAAATGGACCATAAAACTTCCCTATGGGAAGTATGGCACTGAAAGGGAATACGTCTGAAGCTGAGAAAAATGAGACATTTCCCCCCCCATACTCTTTTCTGGTTTTGAATCTAATATCTACACAGCTTTCTGTGATCTTGAGTACAGCATAGAAGAAAATGTTTGTCACCTGAAAATAAAGTATTTTTTACCCATTTATTTATAATATACAAGTAGGTATTATTTGTTAATACAACATACTCCTGTCCTGTCACAGGGAGCTGGGACTTTGCAAGTAAAATTGACCCATATCCTAGAATAACAGTGACGGTAACAAGCTGTGTGAGCAATTCATCTCATTGGCAGGGAATTCATTGCATTTCAGGAGCTCTTTGCACTCTTTCCAGATCCAGCCTTCAAAATCTGATTATGCAGACCACGTCTGAAACAGCTAACCTCATCGCCAAGGCTGCTGCAATTGCACATGCAATGCTGCTCCAAGCTGCAATCAGCAGCCTCTGAAGTTAGATACAAAGAGTAAGATCTGAAAACTAAAATTTCTCTCCTGCTGCCTAGAGCCACCTGCCCGGGGGAGGCAATACTTACCACAGCCCTCCCAGGAGCCGTCTGGGAGAGGGGAGAAGGGAATGCAGCCTTTAGTGCCAGCCAGCCAGGGATCCGTGGGAGACGAACAACGAGCAGTTTGCAAAACAAACCCACACCACACACACACACAGTAACTCCCACCTTGTAACTTCACTGCCTTGGCCCAGGGATGTACCTCAGGAGCCACTGGCACTGTGAAACTTGACTCATTGTTCCCTGACATTTCTGCTCTAAGGAGTGCCAAGGGTCAATTGCTATCATATCTGTGCTTCTGCCAGAAGATCCAGGGTATGCCACTGCCTTTCATCACTGTCATACAATATTAGCTAGATGGAAATCTTGTTTCAGAAGCCTGAAAATATCAAGAGGCTGAGGAGTTAATGAACTTTTTTTGTTCTTCTGGCTGCACTGTGCCTCACATGGCTGTGGGTTTTGCTGTGACTTTCACAGATACCAGAATTTATTACAGTCACAGTGGATCTGCTGGCAGATACAGAGAACCCAATTTCCTTTGTTAGCTTCTGGGCTTTGTCCTCTGGGGGAAAAGGAGTAGCTGCTTTACTTAAAAATTTGTCTCACTCAATGCTAATAACATTATTCATAGCAATCTGCCACGTGATTTGAGAGCTCTCTGTGCCTGAATTTCCCAGGGAAAACTTTACAGTTAAAAAATGGCAATTTAAGATCACCAAATAGCAAAATAGCAAAGCTGTCACTGATTTAGTTATAAAGCATTGTGTCAAGCATTTAGTAAAATCCCTTTAAAAATGTTTAAGTTAGAAATAATTTTTTATCAGTATATTTCACTTGTTTCAGGTGGCTGGATTTAATAATTTATTTACTAAATCAATTGTAGCTTTCAATAAAAAAAAATGCAGAGAAAGGATATTCTATTTCATTCTGTTTTTGTCCAACACTGCCTTTTATTCCCTTAGAAACAACTTTTGCTTTTAGGCAATATATGAAAGAACAAGTATAAATATAAAATATAAATTATACCTACTAAGAGAATTGAAGAAATATTGCCCCAGTGCAGGAAGATGAATAAAAACTGTAGATTCCTCCATGGCTAAAACACTAACCAGTCCATAAAAAATTTGTTAGTGTCCTATACTTGTTAATTGTCTTCTCTGAGTTGTAGACGACATCAGTGTTGCTACCCCTTGGATATATTGTGAATGCTCAAACTACACTGAGTCATCAGTCAGTGACCATCCAACCTCATGCTGAGACACAAACCATGCCACAGAGATGGCTAGATATGAGGAATTTCTTTGTTAATTGACAGTTACAAGCTGCCTTCAAAAGCAAAATGAAGTTAAACATTCAACATCTATCTAGGTATTGACACCAAATTAGTCCTTCAAGTCTAAACACAGAGTTCTAGCAAATTATTTTAAGAGGCACAGCAAATTTTAAAACATTTAGCAAACGTTAACATGTTTTAAAACATTTTTGAAAAGGTTTTCACTCCATTCAGTCTCCCTGGGAGGTAAGATAACAAGTCTGAGTATAAAGTCCTGTACTCACTGATTTTGTATAAGTGATATTGTGACCTAGTTAGCATCGTACCCTGTATATTTGAGCTGCAGGGAGAGGTCTTAAGGTTAAGACAAGGAAGTTGTACTTATCCTTTTAAAACTTGGACTCTTTGGTTAGAAGGGGATTTAGGATATCAGCTAATTCCAGTTATGAGTGCACTTCTCAGAAGGCCTATGAAGTGGTCTGAGATCACCACAGCCACTTCCTTCCCATCAGATGTCACTTCCTTCAAGGTCATTGAGAGCATGAACTGCGCTGGTCCTTCAGATGCCTCTATCCTATTCAGATCCATAGGATAACAACTGCCAGCTGCATAGCTGGACTCTGACTGCATGTTTCATTGGCAAAGGAAAGCAAGAATGTGAAAAAAAACCCAGTGCATAACATCAAGTGTCCAGGATAAATATAATCTTATTTTCTCTCTCAATTTGGTCCAGTAAGTATGAATTAAGTGTAAAAATATTTGGAAGTTGGGATAAAAAAATATCAAGTACAGGAATGATTAAAATTATGGGGCAGATCACTGTCCTGCTCATACAAACTGTGTTCTATGTAGGCCATTAATCACAAAAAGTAATATGAGATACTTGCTGCAACAGCCTGTCTTCAAATATCCTCCTCATTCTTCACCTTCTCTATGGCAAACCAGTACTTAGCTACAATAGTAGCCACCTACTGGAAGAAAACAATTCCCTATTTAAAAAAGAAGATCACTAAGGCCACCCAGCTTTATTAAATAATTGTTCTAATTTCTCATGTCATTTATATTTCCCCTCATAGAAGGAAGAAGGAACCTCTTTGCAAAGGGATCAGCCCACCTGATAAATCCTGTCTGGCACATCTTCTCCAGTGCTATGGCAGAGACAGATTGTCCTCTCTCAAAGCATGGCATAATGAGAATGCTATTTAGAAAGAGTTTTTAATGTGCTATTATGAAAAAATACAGCCAAAGTCACCTCAACTTTTCTTGCAAAAATAATTAAGAGCCAGACTGAACATTATCATTGAGGCCTCACTTTATGATGCACTAATTCTTCAAATGAATTTAAAAACATGTAGCAAGCCATTTAGCATGCTTTAAGAAAAGCGTAAAGGCTATAGATATATAATTTAAGGACTAATTCACTGCAGTTTGCGTGCATTTCTTTCAGATACAGCAGGTATAGCTTTAGAGGTTTAATTTAAAAATAAATGAGAAGCAGTTTCTGAAACTTTTTTTGAGGATGAATAACTATATTATAGAATTTCTTTTGTCCGTTATCTTCATTTTTGTTAATACCTATGCATAAAAAATCCCCTTAAAATGCCAAATGTGTGAATATTACTGTATATATCTTTGATAATTGAAATATCTCTTTTAAAGAGTAATTCTGTAATGTCGATCTACTTTGAAAAATAAATAACTACTGCTGTAACTTCTTAGTTAGATCCTCTCCCCTTCTGTCTTTAAACTGTTTCTTTAGTGACAACCAGGCATCACAATTCTGCCTTTATCAGTGAGCTAAAAACAAAGCTTTGTGACAAATAAGAGCAGCAAGTACTAGGTCTGGATGGACAGAAACAACTACATTATGTTAGTCTGAGTAAAGCACACAACAGTAAAAGGAACAGAAAATATAAGCAGTAAAAGTAAGTAGCTGCATAGTGTGGCTTGACCGTGCCTCAGCAGACAGTTGAACTCACAGGACAGAGAATGAAGTCACTTAACACCAAAGGTAAGCTTTTAAATGGTAACAGGGACAGCAGAGAGTCACTCTTGCAGCAAGAAAATAAAAAATAAAAAAAAAAATGGAAAGATGGAATTGTTATTCAGTACAGACCTAAATGTAGTGAGCCACAATTCTCACAGAAAGGTAGAACTAATTGGTGGAAAAGATAACAGTAACAGTGGGAGGTAAAAAATTGATCTAACACTGGTTTTATTTATTTCATAACAGATTGTATGAAGTGAATCTTCCTTGTTGCTTGCAGTCCTTATTATTCCTTGTTTAGATCATCATTGTTTTGTTGTTTCAGGCTGACTTAATTGTGGAACAGAAGTTATAAAAAATGGGATTTTTAAAAACCATTCTCTCTTCAGCATCATGCAGGGTCCTCAATTTAAAATTAACTTTTTTTTCTTATTGTGGAATCTTGTTTGGTAGGGATTGATTTCACAGCACATTAAATGTTAACGGGTTCAGGTTTTAAAACATTTCAAAACCTTTTATGATATGGAAAGAAACAAGCTCAGCATATTAAGTATGCAGAGCTATAGCCAGGAAACAATCTGAGAGAAAATAAATTTAATCTGATAGAAAATAAATCTCCCAATGCTACAAGTTTACAACTTCTTTTTCTTTTTTTTTGAATAGCAATTTTTAATTGTATCCAAGTTCCATAAAGACAGCTAATACATTAGTTTTGCTAATATAATGTTGCTGGGAAGTAGACAAAGAACTTTTTAGAAGAATTTCACTATTAAACCAAAAATAAATGGCAATTGAATACAAATAAAGTATTTAACTTCTAATAACCTGTTATTTTTTATTTATATGTCCTTTGACTGGGCTTCTTATTCATATAACCTTCCAGGAGAACCACATACCTTATTGTTCAATACAGTAATTAGAACCGATAGTTGACTTTATTTCATAGGTTGTGCCCTGACAATTATTTAAATGAGACCAAATGACTCATATGACATGTTTATTTCAACTAAATGAAAGATAGAGGAGGAGTATGACGAGCTGGAGGAAAACACCTGGAGCACCTTAGTTCTTTCTGGAAACCCTAAAATTAGTAATTTCTCAGCTTTTCCATTATTAACTGCTGTTTTCATATGCCTTAAAGGTTTCTTTAACTGCAAAACAAGTGCTTTTTTAGCATAGTCATGAAGATTAAGGATTGCCTTGTTCCTCTTAACAATACTATTGTAAGGTTTTAACATTTTAATCAAGTTTTCAAATTAAACAGTCTACAGGAAGGCATAAGTATAATTTAGAATTTTTAATATTCTACACCAAATTCTACACTCATTATTCTTAACTATTAGGAATTAGGAAATAGAATGACTGCTTAATTTGAAAAAAAAAAAGAAAAAAGATCTGTAATGATTTTCTGTTGCAGTAATGGAAAAGAAGGCTGTTTCATACAGGAATGCAGAGACTGTCAGACCAAGGCCCAAGTCCCCTGCAGTGACTGTTGAGGAAACAGGAACCAGCAAAGAATGGCCCTTACCTGCTCAGCTGCTGAGAATAAGCAAGGACCACAGAGACCAGAAATTAAATGACATACCCAAAAAGCTCTGCCTGTGTCTACTCTAAGCCTGTTATTTGGCTGCACATTGATAATGTAGGGAAGTATTTAAGAAACCTTCTATTTGCCATATTTTAAATTCGGCAATGCACTGCAGACTCCCTGAATCTGAGCTGTCAGAAAGTGGCAATAGTCCTTGCCTGTTGCTTTCTCTGTGCCATGGATACCTTTGCAGAACTCTGCTCTGACTCTCTCTGACACACCTCCTTTCTATATTGGAATTATTTGTTATTTATCTTTCCCTGAAAACCATGCTACACCCCTTCTCATCTCTGTCACCCTCTTCTGAGTTTTTTTTTCAGTTGCCTCTGTGTGGGATTCAAGACTTGAGTGCACCACAGATTCACAGAGAAAACCATTATATTTTGCACTCTTGTCCTTTACTATCAGATCCTATTTCCATTCTTCATTGCCTTCTTGATTGTCTCTGAGTACTGAGCTGACAATGTCACAGAACTAACCACAGTCACCCCAAGGTGTCTTTCTCAAGTGGCAAGAGCTCCATGAGGGATCCATGTCCATGCTGTATTTCGAGTGTCGTTCAGGTTATCCTTTCCTCTGTGCATTATTGAAGTCTACTTACCATTTCTCTGTGTGTTATCACTACCAACCCTACTATCTCATTTCAAAAATCTCCATACAAACACTAAAGCATATTCCAAAATTTGATTAGTTTTTTTCTAAGTGCTAAGCCTTAAGTAGCTGCCAGTGATTGTATTGGAAACAGTCAAATCCTATTACTTGGGGATCTCTGACAGGCCTATTTAAACACGCAAGGAAAACTCAGGAATAAGAGATTATCTGTGACTTGATAATGACTAAATTTTTACTTTAACATAAATTATTCTCCCAAGTCAAGACTTACTATACTTAAAATAAATTTGGATAACAAAATGTAATCTTACTCTAGGCAGACAATCTGTAAAGTTTAACAATTAGTTTAAGATTAAATTTCTGTATTAGTTACAAAAAATATAAAATAGTTGATTTGTAAGCTAGCAATTTCAAACCTCAATCTAAGGAATGTATTTCACCAAAGGTCCAGTTTAAGGTTATGTAGATAAACTTTTTTTTTGCCCCTTTAACTGAACATTTAATGTGTAACTTGAATAGTCTTTTAATTAACTTTTTTAAAAAAACAATTTCTTGGATTGATCAAAGACTAAGCCAAGAAGAAATTCTATTCTGGGATACCATATTGGATTCAATATGTTGCCAACTTAACAACTAGAGATGAGAGCCCTGCTGGTGAGAAACAGTGAGTGACCAGTCGCAGCAGCAGGCTGGCATCAGACAGACAGACAGACAATGAAATAACACGACATGGTGGGAGCACACCCACATCATGCACACCCCAGAAACCTTGGGTGTTTCTCTGTCTTTTTAGAAGGAGATAGCCTAAGCCTGATCCTGCCATCATCTTATCAGCAACTTTTCCAGTCTGCTCTCTATCTCTGTTCCTTGGCCAGTGCACTTGCGCAACTATTGATTATCCCAAACCTCACGTGTCACTCTCTGAGGGATTTGCTGGTTCAGTAGCCTGAAATCCCTTCTCCACTACTGCCCTACTCCACTGCTTCTTCATGCCTCTTCACTATTTTTTTATGTCCTGTCTTGTCCCGAATTCCCATTCCAAATACAAGTTTTCTTACCTGATTAAATACCAGTCTTCCCTTCTTGTGATTTCCATTCTTACATACCGGTGACAAGCTCTCTCACATTTTCACACCCATTCTCACCTTTATCCCCTGTTAAACACACTTCCCCTATTCCTCCAGTCTTCAATATTAAAAAGTGACAGAACTGGGCATTCAGAGCACAGAACAGAATCCCTCCTGACGATTTTCCTGTGTCAGAAAGGGATGGAAGAAGTAGAGAGGAAAACTAGCTTTGGCCATTTAATGCTGTGCTCAATCATGCAAGCTTTTTAAAATAATTTTGTCAGCATGACAAAATTGGGAGAAGCTTTGATATACTGCAGTGTGAACACAGAATCTGAAAGAGTTCTACTGCAAAATACATATGAAATGCATTTTGGAGGATAAATGAACTGCAGTTTTCCCAAAGACTTCCCTTTGTTGGCTTTTACATGGCTTTTCGTAAATGCATTAAAAATACTGTCTGGATTCAGTTTCATCAGCTCCTGTAACTTAACACTCTGAACCTATGCATGGAATATTATGGTATTTAAAATATAATAGCACAGCAATTTCTAACATAGAACAGAACATGAACCAAGGCATATAATTCTCTATCTTTAAAATCATCGTACTAGTATGGTTAAAAATAAATGCAATTTAATTTAATAATAGTGGTGGTTAATTAAAATGACTTAAGCAACAATAGATATATTTTATACTAAATTTTAAAGAAAAATCATAAAACCTCTGCTATCCCTAGATAAAAAATCCACCCCCAGGCAAAAGCTAAGCATGAAAATATTAACTTGAACATCTAATCTACCAAATTTACACGTTATTGAATAAGATGAATAAATTAAAGGCATCATCAGTCTTCCCATACTACTACATATATTCTCTTTAGGGTAGAGGTAATATGCTGATTTTGGGTTAGGCATGGTGAATGATTGTTGCGAGCTCACAACTACATGTGTTCCTGTAACTCTGTCATTGGGCTTCTATGTGTCTCTTACTCAACACATGTATGGTAACACTAACTGTGGTGTAAAACTCATTTGAACGTTCTACCTAAGCAGTAAAAGACTTTGTCTATGAAATGTGAGTGTAAACTCTGTTCCCACACAAAGACTGACAAGAAATGCAGTTGCCCCCTTTCAGCAAATGGACACTTTTGAAACATGCAGAATATCTTGTGAGCTGAATCAACTCTAAAAATCCCAAAGGAGTAGTTTTCAGGAGTCATTGTTAAAAGCTGCAGTTCTTTTATCCTACTGTTTTTCTTCCTAAAACCATCATCAGAAATCTGTTAATGATCATTTTATAACACACAAACGGTAATATTTGTTGTAATGGCTGACTGGAAGGTCAAATCCATGAGTCAACAGAAACTTCAAAGTGTTTCCATAAAACACTATCAGTTCAACTAGCAGGTTTAGATAAGTAAATAAGGAATAGTTGAGGAATACTACTTTCAATACAGGGGAAAAAATCCCCTGAGACTTCATCTTAATGGTTCTCTCTTCCCTCCCATCCAATTCCCAGTACCTCTTCCCTATCCAGAAAATGCTATTTTGCAAAAACGCATGTAAGAAAAAAAACCCAAAAAACATGCTTTACACAGCAAGACAGATAACTCAGCTTTTTCATCCATGAATCTTTAATATCTAGCCAGAGTTAAATGTTAAAGTGAATTTTTTTATCAGCTGAAGCTCAGAAGTTTGATGTTACCATTATCTGAAGCTAAAAAGGAAGCAAAAACTCAAGATTGCAGTTCTTTATTTTTATGAACTCTTCCTGTTGTTGATCATTAAAGACAGAAGAAAGTGACATCTAAAAGCTACAAGATTTTTAGGCTATAATTTTAATATTTCTGAAAATAGGAAGGCAGAAATATGCTAAAGAGAAAATCGTAACATCTTTCTCTGCTGTATTAGTAACACATTCCAGAAAATGACTAAAACAAAAAATACCTTTTTTTCTTACTACTAGCATATAAAATTTGGTTGGAATGCATCTCAATAGGTCAATCCTGTGCTTGAATCAGGACTATTGACAACACTAGACTTTACCTAGCCAATTCTTAAACATTTTAAAGTTTGGATATTTCATAGCCCTACTCCAGCACTATTCCATCCATCTCATGTTTTAATTTCTACTCAAATTGAAATCAGAACATCCCAAACCAATGCCTGTTACCACTGCTGCTTCTCTGCTCCGTAGAGTTTGGTTTCATCATTTTTGCCACTGAGTGCTTATAGGGTGCTCTTAGATTTCCCTTTTATCTCCTCTTCACAACACTGAACAAGCCCCAGCTTCCTCAACACCCCTCCAACCTCCATGTGATTCAGGGCTCTCAGAATATGTTGGCCCCTCTCCACAACCCTCCTGAAGTCAAAGAGTAAGAACTGGTCAGAGGCTTTTAGAAAAGAACGTATTTTTCTGCTGGCCATGCTTCTCTAAAGATAGGCTGGTATGCTGATTACCTGACTAGTAGTGAGAGTGCGCTTCTGGGTCCATGTTCAGCTTGCTGTCTGCAGTAACATCCAGGTCATTTTTAGAGAAACTGCAATTCAGATGTTCATGGCTTGCAAAAGTGTGTGCAGCTCCTCCATCTGAGATGCAGACTTCCAACTGATCTTTATGAGGCTTCTGCCAGCCAAGTCCTCAAGTATATCAAGGGCCCTTTACAATACAGCTCTTCCATTTGTCATGTTAACCACTCCCTCTTAATTTATTATCTTCTTGAAATTTGCTGAGGATGCACTGTGTGTCATGATCTAGGTCATTGATGAAGATATTCACTGACGCCCTAGGTATCCTGAGCTCCTCTGCTCATCACTGACCACTTGACTCATGCCAAGTGATGATCATCAGCCTTTGAGCCTGCTGGTTAAGTCAGTTCCCAACTCAGGGCCTTCTTTTAGTGCTATCTTCCTCAGCTTTCAAAGTGTGATGTAGGAGACAGGGTTAAAAGTCTTACCAACATCACTGTGTGCAAATGAGCATAGCCATGCTGGGAGAAGGCTAACTAGCAAGGTAACACAGCACACAATCCAGGAGAAACCCAAAAGGCTATCCACAAGGTTTCCAAACCACTACAAACCATATTTCCTTTCTGATTAGCTGTACATGTTCATCCAACACTTCCTGATGTTTGGATGAGAGGCTGTTGGAAGCGTTTTAAAGGGTGCTCCCCGTGTTACAGCGTTTCCTGCCCACAGAAGAGGTGTGAGAAATACCTTTGCAGCCACTCCCCATGACAACTAGTGGAGAAAAGAAATTACCATGCCCCACAGCAGATCCCAGATGCACATTAGTGGGAGTTATGACACAGGTCAGGCATGACTTTGCAGTCAGCTGTGTTTTCCCTCAGCAGAGAGGCATTCCTGCTCAAGGGAGCAGGAATGCCTCTGTGCTGTGGCACTGCTTGGTGAAGCGCAGCCACTCCTCTTCCCTCATCCAAGCAGATAGAAATTTCATCAGGAAAGTCAACAAGTCTGGACAAGCACACAAACTGCTTTTAGTCAATCTGTGCTGACTATTCCAATTACTTTCTGGGCCCTTAAGTGCCTGGCAAATGTGTTGTTAAGTATTTCAGCTTTTTCTATGTTATCTGTCACTACATCGACTTCTCTCCTATTCATCACCTTTTTCCTTCCTCAAGTTTTACCTTAATTTTTAAAGTAGCACACATCTGCAGAATCACTTTTGTTTTCCTTTATGACCCTTAGGGTAAGTCTTAGCTCAAATCAATCAGCCTTCTAATTTTGTCACTAAGTAGTCATGCAATGCTTGTCTGTATTTTGCATTTCAGGCCACCAGAAAGCTCTTTGCTCTGCCATGAACACCTTCTGCTGAGTCCCCCTCCTTTCTGCTCAACAAGATGGTTCCTTCCTGAGTTCTCAGTAAGTTTTATTTAGAAACCATCCATCTTTCATGGGCCCTATGTTTCTGTGGCAGCATCCCAAGAGATTTTGCTAAGCAACTCTCCAAAAAGGCTGAAGTCTGCTCTTCTGAAATCTCAAGTCATAACTTGCTGACTATCTTTCCAGACTACCTTTGAATCAAGAACTAAGCCAACTCATGGTCACTCTGACCCCAGCTGTTATTTATCACCACCTTTGTCACAAATCCTGTTTCTTCCCTCTAGCAGTATCAGGGACTGATCAGGAACACAATCAATGAATCCCCTGCACTGACTGCACAACAATTTAATCTTACTAAAAACTAAAAAAAAGCAGCGTCTTGCCATGTGAACTTGTAGAATTATTTGACATACATTTTTTATCTGGTTTTGATCTCACATTCTACTAACGTGAACTTCTGTTACTTTATTTCATTCAATAGGTGATAATTGCTGTAAAAAAATACAGGAAGCCAAAGTTTCCATTCTAAATGAATTTAAAATAAATGCAGAAAAATTAAGAAGTAAAATATGCCCATCACTGATTGTATTTTGTACCAACAATACACACAGCTTAAAAACATTCAGTAATTAAGAGACAACATTCAGCTTCATTAAAATTTATGGCTGAAGATGATTTGCTATTTTTCTATCCCTTAAGCCATTTTTTATATAGACTGAATTTTTTTCAGGCACAGATTCAATATCAGACCAAAAGATACAAATTTGTATCAACTGAAACACTTATTTTTGTCAGTAAAAATAGATATATTTAGGTAAAAAAACCCAAAAAAACCCTTAGAACTGGAATGAACAACAACAACAAAAAAATACAAAACTAAAAAGCAGGAGGAAATGGGAAGAATGAGTTGAATGTTCAATCATGTAGGCTTTACTGATAGATTCATTATCACAAGCAAGTTAAAGGAAAGCTTGTCATCTGCCTCACTCAAATCACTTGTACAGAGAATTCCAAAATTGCAAAAGCCTTTTTTAGTGGAGAAGTTACTGTTCCAAATATATTTAGCTGGCACAAATGAAAATCTGCTCCAAGTGTTGCAAGACTGCATGGGTAATAAATTTCCTTATGTGAGCACAATGTAAATTAGCCCTGTAAACCTATTACAGCAAGAACCAGGTAGTTTTAATGGACAGCACTGCAGTGGTTGGCAAACATCTTAATTATAAAACATTATGTGAGAAAACCTAATTGTAAATGCTGCAATCAAGGCATCTATAGGTTTTACTAAAGTTATCAATATGATAATTGAATTCCCTAAGGATTTTCTGAATTGGTCAGCAACAAAGTCTTCCCAAACATCTTCTTATTTTAATGGCAGATCCATCAGCAATCCTATGGCATTGAACAGAAAGAGTGCATTCACTATTCTGAGTTTATAGCTGTGGAAATGACTGTGAAAATTAACTGCTGCATTTCACTAGTCCCACTTGAATCAATAGGTAATAATTAGACACATGAACATTATTAAAAAAAAATATCTCAGCAGCATTTAAGGGTTAAATTGTTTGGTTTTTAAGGTCAGAGCTTCTTAGTCTGACTGTATTCAGAGAAGAAAACTGGTCTTTGGTTCTTGCTTGGGTGTCTCTCAAATGTATGTTCATGTCCAGTGAGGAAATGCAATGGCAAGAGTCATTTGTCTTATGACTATATTTGTTTTCTCTTTGTGTATTTGTTTCCTGATGTAGCATATTGACTATTTTCACTAATAAAATGAAGCTCAAATAGCCTCCTCCTTTTCAATAGGTCAGAATTAACACTTGCTCAGAAATATGAGATTTCCATCTGCTTTGTGCTGTGGCAGAATTCAGAGCCTGCTCCCGTCACTTGACACCCTTACTCCTGCTGGTGCCACATGCCTGTCACAGATCATGCTCCTAGAGTCAGCAGCTCCTGTCGATAGTGCCAGTGCCACAGCTAGATTTTAGATATCAGCCCTTGATTAGGCAATGCATTAATTTGGAAATCTAGACAGGAAAAAGAACACAGGAGTGAAGTGTTTCACACAATAAAAATAACTTCTCTGGGCATTCATTTTTTTCCCTCCAAATAATATAAAGTGGACACTGGTGTGAATACTTCAGAGAAGAAACAGACTGCCAGTATTTCATTTTTCTCTCAGGAGCTAAACCAGCACAACTAACTTGCTTAAGAACATTCTAAAAATATCAGCATACAAATGCATCTTTCTTCCTAAGGAAAAGAAAAAAAAAGGTCAGAAGAATATCCTAATTAATTTCAATACATATTCTGCATGGTTCTTTGCAGGCTTTCTACTAGATATCTGCTAAACTATTGGGCTAAGAGTGTCACTGCCTTCCCTTCTATAACTATTTACTTTTTTTTTTTAAAGGTAACTAGAATGTTAAAATCAGCTACATGAACACAAAGAAACAGGACTAACAATACTTCTTTGTCACCTTACAAACCTTCTGTTTAAATGATCATTTCAATGCCAGGGCAGCTTATCTCTTTTTTAGAATTAATCCCTTCACTTTCTGTGACTTCGTTATGTCCTTAACTATTATTTACTTTTAAGGGTGGAATTTTTTTGCTGTTTTTAAACTTTTCTAACTCTTTCTTGGCAATAGTTGTGCTGACATCTCACTATAGAGGAGAATTCAGCCCTACAAGCTAATTTACAAAGCCTTCATCACTGCAACACAGATATTTTAATATTGGTATTCTCCCTATACAGGGGAATTTGAGAAATTATGAGATCATTATTAGATCAGGTAAGAACACTGGTGCAGATTTAATGAACTCAATGTTTTAACTATTAATTAAAAATGTAACTTCTTGGAACCATTCAGAGAAAGTCCATTCTAACTGAATGTCTCATAAGTTGAAGGGAATCAATTTCAGCTTTGCATTCTCAATCAAAACAAAAGATAAACTCTTTTAACCAAGACAGGGAAGAAAGGTGTGGTTTTCCACACATTTACGTCCTGATTAAACACTATATCATGATTTAGTTACTCTGAATCTGTCTGATCCAACAAGTTAAGCTGCTTGAGATAGTAATCACATGCAACAAGAAAAATGAAATGCAAATTAGTGGGTTATGAAGCTGATGAATACGTAAGTGGATGAGATTCTTTCACTTGTAAGACACAGCAAGTCAGGTTAGAGGATTAGAACAGCCCCCTCCTAGCCCCCCAAAAAATAATTTCTCATTTTCTGTGGCGTTAGACATTATAATGAGAGCTCATTTTCCACACTGAACAACTTCTGTCTTCTAGGTGAATGGTAGCGCTCTTCAAACAAAAAGATAAATACACACTGTCTCATCTGTGACATTCAGTGTTCATCTAAAACAAGGCATAAAAGAATCCTCCCAGCCTTTTCCTATGTGTCTCTTGTACCTTGAAATTAACTACACAGATACAATTCTGCTACTGTACTTCCACATAGTAGTCACAGTTCTTTGGGGATTATTTAAAAAAAAAAAAAAAAAAGGCTGAATAGAAAGGTACAGTATACTGTATTCTGTTTGAGATGCACCAAGTGCTTAACTTATGTCCTTTACATCTGCATGAAAGGCAACAAATAAAGAGAAGTATCTGACCTGGTGTAGTCGTCCTCCACAAGCATGTGCTTTGGAATGGGTGAGTATCTTCCTGGTGAGATAGGGGCCAGGGATGCCTTGTACTCTAAAGTGCCATTGTTTCCAGAAGACAGTATATGATTTTCCATTGGTGGAGAATAAGCTAATATAAGGTTAAAAATGAACATTTCTAGTCAGCAACTTTCATGTATCATTAGATGTCACAAGAACATAATTTTTTTTTATTTAAGTACCAAGAATATGTTCAATGCTGTAAATACAATCAAAACAAATAATCCTAGCTTGAGAGAGCTTAAAATATAACAAGAAAGAATTAACAGCCTGAGTTTCCCTGAAAATAATAATAATAATAATAATAATAATAATAATGACAACAACAACAACAGAAATGCTGGGTTATTTGCAGGGATTCACTCTTTAGAGGATCTTTAATTCCTGAAGAGGAAGCCTGAATAGGTCTCCTGTTTGGGAGACAGGAAGCTTTCTTTACTTAGGACTAACTTGCAGAAGGAAATGCTATTAGGAAAGGATGAGATTAAAAGCACTCTTTTTGGCTCCAGTGCAGTAACAGGAGTAATATACTAAGAACTCAATGCAGGATAAAAGCAGGAATTTTATGTGTGGCACGAATTATGTACATTACACATTCAAATTACACATTCAAAGCTATGAATTTCTAGAAGTGCCCCAAACCACAATATGATAGAAATTTCAGTATCAACATAGATGGTATTTAGACCACGGTAAATCTGTATACTTGAAATAGAAAAGGGATGCAAACCCCTTACATATTAATGATTAAAGTTACAGTACTGTGTTGTCTGTTTATATACTGGGTTTGCAGGTTTTGTTGTTTGTGTGCTTTTTGCTATTCTGAAGTTATCTGGGACATTTATGACTGGAGAGATGTAGTAATAGTTGTACTCAATCTCTACTTAATTGAATTAGAAAAAGAAATGATAAATAGAAAAAAACAATGTTACACGCTTCTGAAATGATCTGTGATTAATTTTATCATGAGAAGAAGACAGCTAAACTTACTAGTATTAGTTTCAGTCTTTTTTTCAGATGCTGAGATACAGAATGCTTCAAAACAAAATCTCTCTACAGGGAAAGGCCATTATGCATTCTGAAATACTCTGAACATGTAGGTATAATGAAAGGTTCCCTGAGGATAAATGAATCTGTATGCACCAACAGCTTGGGAAGGGCTACTGCAAATCTTTTCAACCTTTACTCTCCCACTGGAATTGCTTCTGTCTTCTCATATGCTGCTGATCTATAATGTGACATAATAAACCACACTGTTTTATAACTGCAAAATCATTATTTTGAAAGTATTATAAAGCTGGAGATTGGATAGGGATGTTTAACATTTTTAGTTCCTGGGCTTTGCTAAGATCCAGACCAGGCTGCTACTGAACAACATGATTGCCATCTGTCGTAACATTTGCTAACTAAACAGGCATCCTCAGCACGCCTGAGCATACCACTGACATGCATGCTACAAAAGCTTCCCTTCTGTTTTCACAGAGAAGACTGAATTAGGAGGATTTGGGATATTTAGCTTTCCCCACAACTTTGTCATCCACAATAGCAACACTGCAAAAGTGCAGAAAAATTTAAATCCTTAGCATTTACCACCCTCTGTAAATATCCCCCCCCCCTTAGTTTGCTTTAAGTGCCCACAGAATTATTAGCAGGAAATCAAGATGGGTATGAATCGACTGCTGAAGCTCTTGTCAAAAATTATATTTCCACCCAGTTGTTAGATGGTGCAGCTGGTCCCTGTTGGGGATCAAGGCAGACAAGTTTTTAATGAGCAGCTAATGAAGAAGGGAGTTTTCAGCAATGAACTCTTTAGATTAATGGGCACCAGTAGTACAGAGAGTGCAGCTGAAATGTTAAGATTGCTGTGAATGACAAGGGAATGGAAATGCTTGGGTATGGACACCAGGAGGACTGGCAGGAGGGTTGTAAAATTATGGCATGTGTTGATAAAGCGAGATTCACCAATAAATTATCAATACTCTGTATAATTACATGCAACTTGCCAGGAAAGCCTACACCCAAATTAATACAAATATTCAAGCCATTAAGAGATGGGGGTGATAAAGACCAGGTTGGAGCCTAGGACACTCAGATCAGGAGACAGCAGTGATGTGAGTAAATCCTAAAGATGTGCATAGTAGGGACAGATGGCAGAGACAGAAGATCCTTACTGCTGTCATCTCCTTAAGAATACAAAAAGCACTCCAGCAAGGAGGTTGTCAGCATAAAATCTATATATATATGACAAGGACTCCACAGCCAGCCACCGACCCTTGTACATGGTCACCTCAGGGAGTCCTGGGGATGCACCTGGATGCACATCTTTCTACCTGAGTGCTGGACACGAGCCTAGTTGTTTTTGAGTACATGGATATGACAGGCTGATTGAAATCACTTTGCTTTAAAATGAGGATATCTTCTCTTCCTATGGGATACTTCACTGAGTTTTACCATATTATTTTAACAAATTTTACTACAACAGAGTGTACATTGAATGCAAGGACAAATAAGGCCTCGGTGCTCTGATAAAAAAAAAAAAAAAGCCAGATGAACATATATAAAGTTGATGGATAAACTGAGAATAAAGTCAAGTGGACCAATGATTTATGAATTCTTCACTATGAGAGTAATGAAGCACTGGAACAGAGAAGCCATGGATATGTCATCCCTGGAAGTGCTCAAAGCCAGGCTGATGTGGCTCTGAAGAACACCCTGGTTTAGTGGAAGGTGTCCCTGTCCATGGCAGGAGGATTTTTTAGATGGTCTTTGAGGTACCTTTCAACCCAAACAGCTCTGTAACTTCATGAATCATGAATTATTAAATAATAATAATAATTATTGAATAATCATTGAATATCCACAGAAAAAAAGTAAAGTTTTGTAAGTAGAACAGTGATTTTTACATTCCAGTAAAATATTTTATTCATATATGAGATATATTTGCCTCAGGCTTCTACTGCATTTGTACAAGATGGTTTGCTGCTTGTTCCAATTTTTCAGCGGTCAGAGTACTCCAGGCTACAAATATAATCATATTTCAAAATGCAATTGCATATACTTATTGCTGCAATCTTCACAAGAGGTATACAGTTCAGTCTGATCACCTGGACAATGGCTAATTGGAACCAGCACAGCCATAAATCTTTTACATTGCTACTTTTGCAATTATTTACTTTAAATTATTTATTTTATTAATTTTGAAATTATTATTTGCAATATTTATTGAGTGCAGCATACTTGGGTGGCAATAAACATTTCATTTTTGTAGCCTTCCAAGCTGTTTCATAAACCTTAATGGGGTACTTTGAACAAGCTATGAAAAAATACTATCATAACACAAACTCAAATATCTCTTGTAAAGGAAGTCACAGAAGTCACTTACAGTGAGTAATATCTGGTGGGCCATATGGATCTGTCATGTAAATGGTGGTGGGCTTTCCAACTTTCAGGTACACTACATCTGATGTGTTCTTCAGTATCGCTACTGCCTCTTCATGGGTAACTTCTTCCAAACTGTAATTATTTACCTTAGAGGAGAAATCAGAAAGGTGAGTAGAAATGCAGAAATAGGCACAAAGATGAAACATCCTTGAAATTTTCAAAATATCTGGAACGTTGATGTAAACGAAGAGCATTAAAGATTATATAGAAGCAATACTGCTGCAGGGCAGAAAACAGTTTTCTTAGCATATGAATATTCAAAGACTGATGTAGCAATACTGATTCACAGAATCAAAATGAGTCAAGAAGGCACTTGTTTTTGCCATTAGAAAAGTCCTTTGTGATGTTCTGCTACTTCTATAATCACCAATATAAAACTGTATTTAATTATAAGTTAATAGCACCATATCGGTTACAGAAACTGTCTACATTATTTGACCTAACAAAATAAACTTCTTAATTCATCTCAGCCTCCACAGCTGGGACCTCAGAAATACCCAACTCACCCAAATCTTTCCATCACTGATACAATGTTGACCCTTGAAATAAGGAGAGGTAAAAAATGGCATATAGAATACCTAGGAAGTGCAGGAATTGAAAAAAAGGCAGTTCAGGATGGGGAAAAGGTATTTTTCATTGTGAAAGTTTGTCTGTTTTCTAGAAGCACAGGAAAAAGACATTGAAAAAATAAGAAAATGTAGTACTACTTCTATGCTTTTTTTAGAAAAGAAAAACACTTAAGCAAGGATAAGAGTAGAAGACTACAGATAAACTAGGGAGGGAAATGGTGGCAATAAGCTTTGCCTATTTATGCTTTACTCCCACAGAAAGAAAATCAAAAGAAAAATATCAGAAGTGGTTTATTGTAGAGGCACATGAAATTTATTCACATATAAATCCTCTGTATTCACAGAATGTCAATAATAGGTTTTCCTCCTACAAACAGAACCATAAATGTTCCCTGCCACAAAAATGTATAAACCCCCTGGAGGTAGAAATTATAGGATAGGGGAAAAAAGTAAAGGGTGTAGATCCCGGTTTCGGGCATGTGGCACAAGACAAGAGAAATAACAGAACCACAGAACACCTTGAGTTGGAAGGGACCCCAAGGATCATTGATTCCAACTCCCTGCTCCTCGCAGTGAATGAAACATCCACGCCATGAATTCTGGCAGGCTTGGTGCTCTGACCACATCCCTGGGGAGCCTGTTCCAATGACCTACATTTCACAGTGAATGCTGCATATGAAACATTTTGCTGTCATTTAAATTGCCATACTGCAACTTCCACAGTTACTGCAAGGATTCCTTTTAAGGATTATGCAAGACGGAAGCAGAATTCCCTCCTCACTACAGTATAACATAACAGTAAATGGCAGGGAAAAATATACTCCTTCTAGGGAATTTAGTATCAATAAACTATCAGAAACCTGAATGTGACAATAAGCAACCACCAAAGGGTTTGGCAACTGGAAAGAAATCCAGCTATTATGAATCACTGGAGAACTCCTCATATCCCGACAATTTCATCAGCACGAAGAAAAAATGATTGCTATTGGACAGTATTGCTGAATTATAGATTCTGTCTTCCTTTTTTGGTCTTCTTTTTGCCTTGTATAATTCTCAGGCTTGGTTTTAAGGGTAATTAAAAGAGACAATGGCAGGTATATTACGATAATTTGACATGAAGAGCAGTGATAGAGCCTAACACCTTCCAAACAGAAGGGAGCTGCTGACAGGGTATGCTGTATTTTGACAGGTCTTCTATTTAAATAAAAAATCTTATACCTAACTTCTATAAATTCCTATATCTTTCTTTGTTATAAAGAGCAGTAACTTACATATACCTTTAATAAATAAATGTCTTAAATTAATAGGCTGGCAGAAAGAATAAGTGGCTGAAATGATGCCTTTCTTGTTTATGTATTTCAAAACTGCTAACACTTCAGATTCACACATTTTAAAAAGATAACCATAAGGTTATCCATTACCTCTTCTCCTTCCCACGCTGTCTGTTCATTGTATCTACCTTCTTGTGTTTCATCCTAAGTTTTTTTTGAAGTAGAAAAATCTCACATAACCTCACCCACTATACAGCTGCTTTAAAAAAATGTTCTTAGTCAAAAAAAGACACAAAACCAAGTAGCTTAGAACTGTCTGGATTTTTGACTTTTCATTTTAGAAGTGAATAAAAACAATTATGACACAAATTAACTTGCTGCAACTTTTTTTCCAAGGTGTTGGTTTTTGGTTTTTCTTTTCAGTAAATCTGATAAAATCCAGCACAAGATACTTGGACGTCACAGTTGTGCAATAAAAAAGGCAAAAGTCATTTTAGAAAGAGAAAGTAAAGTATGATACATAGAAAACATATTTGATACAGCAGGTCCTGTGTCTTCTCTCTGACAATAATGTTATGGGACAGGTGTTTTACCAACACTGTAAAAATTACTGAAATCCGGAAGAAAAGTTAAGGAGTTCAAGCAATTCCAAACTAAGATTGAATATCTATGCAGTTCAGCATTATGTTTATAAAAGATCCTAGAGCTCATAGCAAAGTTTATGTAAAATCATTTTGTCCTGGACTGTTCAGTTCTCAGTGAACAAAGAAATAAAGACTCAATGTACATCATGAGAAAACAAACAAAGAAACTTGTTGATTTATTCACAAAAACTAAGATCCTCAGTGGTGCCCTAAGGTCTCTCTGAAGTGGGAGCTGTTTGAAAAGGAGATCAGATCACCTTCCTTAGTCATTTGCCAACATCAGCTTAGACTTGCACTTCCACGTTTCCTTCAGAAGGCAGTCCTTGCTTTGGATCTACAACTCCTATTAATAATCCTATGTGCATCTATCAAAATATTTTCTACTTTTTAACCATAAAACAATGATAGCAAGTAAAGACATCTGTATGTATTCTGATATACAAAAAGCTTGAATACTTAGAAGAACTCTATTGTTCAGCTGCCCCCTAGATATTATTGCAAGATGACTGTAGTATGTAATTTTTTTCATAAGGGAATCTCTGGACATTAAAACATTGTGCAGAGATGATAACAATAGGAAATATGATATTGTAGTAGACTTTTATGTTGAGATTTATACCAAGAGAAACTATTTATAGAGCTATTTCTTCCATAAAAGATGTCTATCTTAACGGAATTGTAAGTTCTAAATCTGGCTTTTTCAGTGGTTTGGCCCAATAAATGCATCATAGCAAAGCTTTACTTCCACCTGTAAGGATAACCTTACATATTTTTGCATACAGCTTGCAAAAAAGGGGTTGAGTTAGAGCTAAAGATTGGGAGATGCACACAAAGGAAAGAAATGAAAGTGTAGACAGCATGCAATCCTCTGAGAGACTGAATTTTAGTGCAGAAGGGCTGACTTAATTCTGAGTGGGAAGAATGGGTACTGCATGCTAACTTTCTGGATCTAAGAAGCCAATTTAAGTAGCAATTAATTAAGGGAAAAAAAACCAAAACCCTTAAGGCAAATGCTGAAGAAGATATTTATCTGATTGGTCAGTTTAGTCACAAAGTTTTATATTTGAGACAAAAAATGCTGTGACAGGAGCTAAATGATAAGAGTCAGAAAATAAAAAGGCATGGAATAAGTGGGGCTTTTCGAATAGGAAAAATTCCATGCAGTGGAAATTCAAAAATGCAAACAGCATCTGAAGAAAAAAAATAAGAGAGCTTTTTCTTTAAATAGAAAATATGTGATATAAGGCATACTGATAGCATGAGAAACAAATAAGGGAAAGAAATAAAATCGCAGTAGAGAAGGAAATTAAAGATACAAGTCCAATCAAAGAAGCTATTTGAATGATAGGGGAAATCAATAAGAAATGATGCCAAAGAGATATAAAAAGACTGGGGTGGGTTGTTTTTGTTGTTTTTTTTTTTCCTAAATAGCATAATCAGGGCAATGAAGTATAAACCTAAGCAAGAATGTTTTATTTGGAAGTTTTCCTAGATTCATTCTGAAAATCAAAAGCCCCAAAAAGCAGTTAGAAAAGCTTAGAATCCCCAAAATGACTGTACAAGTGCTCTAAAGAATAATTTTATTCAGAACAATATAAACTGATACAAGAATAAGAGTTTCAGACGAATAACTCTGTCTTATTTAATTTTCTTTTTTTAAAGGGGATTTGTTCATTTCCTCTATTGATTTAGGGTAAAAAAGATTTGATTCACTCAGTGAATGAGACAAAGGGGTGATCTTTACCTTACCAGTGGTAATGTTTGCTTTTCTGTAATATTCGACTACATTCAGACAGTGGATTTTCCTGGGTGAACATTTGCCAGTAAACACCTGCAACCTGCCAGCTCTAAGTCTAGAATGCTGATGGCCATTTTCAAAACTCACTCACTTAAAAGGCTTCAAAGAGCTAAATGCTTTCCAGTCTGAAGACTAATCATTTGTATGAAGGATATAAATCTGTCTGCATTAACTAAATACTTATAATCCCATGGACTCATGAGTTTTGTTGCACAAGTTCTGGGCTGTTTCCTAAAAGACAATCCCACAAAGACAGCCAAAATCACTTTAAAAAAAACACCTCTGATCAGAACCAAATGCTAATCTAGATGCAGCTTAAATTACAAGCTCTGATTTTATGCCCTTTAATACAAATGTGATCCTGCATTCATACACAATCTGAAACAAACAAACACTGGAGGAGACCCTATAAGGAACACATCGACAACTGCACAATCACAACCCCACGGCAGTCCTTTGAAATTGATAGTAAATAACACTTCTTTCAGGAAGGAAGCATAAATTTCTGAAAAAGAAAATGACTCCTGTTCCTTCCTCCTGTTTTCCTCAAGAAAACATAATCAAATTAAATCTCTTGTTATATACAATCACTGATCTCTGTGACTAAATGGGCCAAGAAGCAACAGGATACGGTTCAAACATGCAAGAGTATTCTGGGTATTAGCTTTGGTAAAGCTAATAGCTACAAAAGATAAATATTTCACTTAAATTTGCCTTTAAACCCTAATGGTTTTAGTATTTTCCTTGAAAAATGCCATGCTTCTAGCAATTAGTGTTACATACTAGTAAAAAACTAGTAGCAGTTTTATACTGAATTCTCATTTATTCATTCTGTAGATAACAAACTTGTCCAAAGTAAGATGATGGTATGAGATTAAAAAAAAAGTTATTATTATCTGAGCTGTAATAACTGATACAATTTTTCAGCTTTTCCTGATCATTAACAGTGACCTTGAAGAGCTGAGATGTGCATCATGTTTGCAGATTACACTCCGTTTCACTGTTGAGATTCTTGAAGGCAGGGCTGCCATATTCTGGAAGAAGGGCCTGAAGAGGACTTTATGATGTTCAGCAGGAAGAAACAGTAAATCCTGCCCCTGGCACAAGCTAAGTCCCATCAATAGCACAGGCTGGGCACTGACAGCCTGGCAGCATCTCTATGGAAAAGTGCTTGGGGCTGCTGGTGGATGGCAAGCTGGGCATGAGCCAGCTGTGTGTCCTGGCAGCAAAGAGGAAAACAGCATCCTGGGCTGGATGATCAGGAACAGAGGTTGGAGAACGAGCAAAGGATTTTTCCCCAATAGTTCACACTCATTAGCTTGTACCTGGAAGCTGTGTTGGGTTTTGGCTCCTGCACTACAAGAAAAAGGACATAAGGAGCAAATTGAGAGGTATGCTGCTGGGATGGTTGGGGATGGAGCAGCAACCTACTGAGGAGAAAATGGGGTATCTTGGCAATTTCGGACAGGAGAAGGGGTTCCTCTGAAGACAACTAATAATAGACCCCTAGTGCTCATAGGAAGATCATCAAGGCAAAGCTGAGCTTTTAAGAGTCACATGTGGTAACAGAATGAGTGACAACAGGAAGATGCTGAAACAAGAGAGGGGCAAACAGGTTATCAGGAGAACTATTTTCCTCAGGAGGACAGTTGAGCTGTGGAACAGATTTTCTAGAAAGGCTCTGCAGCCTCCATCCTTGGAGACTTTTGAGATGCAACTGGATAAATCCCTGAACAGCCCTGGCCCTATACTGACCCTGAATTACGAAGGTGGTCTGTGATGCTCTCTAAGTGGTTTGCTTTTGCTCCTTTCCACTGCAGAGAGAAGCCGAGGCACCCACTGTGGTGGAATTCACACTGCTGGCATTACCACCAGCAGAAGGAGACATTGCCACAGGCATTAACCAGAACACAGTGAGGGAATATTCTTCTAGCTGTAAGTCTTCAGAGAAGAGCTCTTTTCCTTTCATATATACCTAGAAAAACCATTAAGTTTTTGGTTTAAACACTCATGCTTTCAGCAGTAATTTTCCAAACAGGTACCTCATCATTATCATACAATGGAGCATTTTCCTGTGCAAGTGCTTAGGTTAGTAAGTCTTAGTGCATGCTTAGTGCCACAGAAACATAACTGCATAACATGCCCTTGTACAGGTTTTACAATAATCACAATATATTATTTACATAATACATCTTCTGAAATGCTTAACACACTGTGTGCAATCTGCATTTAATAACAGTAGGGTCATCAAGCTGCAAAATGCCCAGATGGCCTCTTCTTGTCTTACATTTCAATATTAGTTTTCATTTGCATCTACATTATTTTACATCTTAAATTTATATTAATTTGATTTGCACTTTCTTCAGGATCCAAAAGCATTTCACACAAAATTATCAGAACACTGATATAAAAATTAAAAAAGCTCCCCAGCAGCTGCTGAGAATTCCAGAAGGATGACAAGTTCTTTAAAATTCTATAGAGAATGATGGAAAAAAACATATATGAAGAAAGGATGCACTACTGAGAAGTAAAAAACAAAAAAGAGGAGCTGTTCAAATGTATAATCAATAAGAAATTAGTGAAGCATAGGAAGGACCGTATTGATGACAAGGGTAATATTGTGTTGAAACACTGCCAACAGAAAGTAATTAATTTTTTCTCTCGCTATTCATAAAGGAATATGAAGTTAATGCCATGAACTGGCAGATAATTCACAAATTAGGACTGAAAAATACTGAAGGTACAGAAGTTACGAACAAATCAGGGTGTCTTGCTGGAGAGAATCAAGAAATATGGCTGCAATCTGCATGAATTTTAGAAATAGATTTTGATTGTGTAAAGCTATCTCCAAACACTTAATGATTAAGGTATACAAAGAGTAAGCTGACTAGTATTTTCTTATGCCACAGTGAAAAGCTTGGTCTGGAAGTACATAAGTAGAGGAGAGCAGTACTTGGAATGATTTTTTTTTCTCGATTTCCATGGAGTGATAAAAAGAGACAACACTTAGTAAAGAAACAGTCCAGACTGAACAGAAAGAAGAACAAAGATATCAAACATAATGCAAATGACCTTTGCTCATTTTGAGAATTATAAACTTGTCACAATGAAGAAACATCTATATCTGACTGCAGTGAATCACATCTGAAAAGAATTAATTTATTCACAGTGGTATATAAAATATTTCTATTTAAATAGAATTTAAATTTTAAATTTAAATTCTGGTGGAATTACACAGGAGAGGGTGAATGTTGGGGGTTTGCATATATTTGATTCCTTTATATATATATATATATATATGTTTGCTAATGTGAATTGGAAGAAATTAAGAGTAACATAGCAAAAAATTGCAGATAACACAAAAACTGCAAGGAATTTTCATCAGGGTAAAAAACAATAACTGAACAGAAACAGATTTGCAACAAGTTGTAAAATAACTAAAGTGCAAATTCGGCAAATAAAAATACACATTTCTGCACCAAAATAAGCCAAAACTTCATTATCCAACAGCAATTTGAATTTCACTATGCTGAGATTGTGAGAAGAAAAAATGCCGAAGAAATTTTGAGTCCTAGTTTCATTTCACTCTGTTTCTGCTCACACCTGTTGATCCTTAAGCTGTTTTATCTATCCATTCGTGTTAATTAAAAAAGACAAAGAGCCACCAACCCAGCAACCAAGTGCCTTTCCAGTTCTGTGTAGTAGTCTGTATAAATGAATGGTCATTTTCATATGTGACTGGAACACAGTGTCCCTAGCCAGATAAAGAAAACCTCAATTAGGCACAGCTTCACAGGCAGCAAAAAAGGTCGAGGCAATTTTTTACTGCTTAAATATCACATCAAAAAACAGTGTGCAGTACAAACTTTTTTCATTGCACTTATTAAAAAAATATTTCTCTACCTGCTGAAATCTATGCAAATTCACTGACATGAATACAACTTGACATAGATTAACTTGTGCTGATTTACCAGGGTCAGGATTTTCTCCTCAATGTTGAATTAAACAAACCCTGTGAGCGGGAAAGCATTATCGATAAGAAACAATGAACCAGCACGGCACACAGCAGGAAGCATCAGAATACACTTCCTCAAGGGAAAATTTGGAAAATGTTTGGGTTTTTTTCTAACATCTATATGGAACATATACATAACAGTATGTATATGTATATTCGGTACAGGTACTGAAATGTAGGTTGCAGTCCACTGACAGTTGTTACATGGGAGTCACTGGCATGTTTTGAGATCTTTCAATTAGCTTACAACAAACAGTAGAATCAGAACTACCTTATCAAACAGTTTGTCTAAAATCTTTCAAGTTTTACGGTACATTTTGCCTTGTTGTTTATGTGCATAATACATTTTATCTCTTCTCCATAAAAGGTTTGTCAAAGTAATATAATACACTGCCTTCATAAAATGTTAGTTTTCCAGAGGAATGTTATTTTTTAACTTCAGTCTCAGAAATATATTAAGAAAAAAGGGAAAAATGAGGATGATGGAAATATTATAACCTCCAGAAAGATGCATGGTGAATGAAAGTCCTTATATGAAACAAATAAATGGGATTTACATTTGTCATACTTACCATAAGGAGTCTATCTCCAACCTGCAATCTCCCATCTTTTTGTGCAGCTCCCCCATCGATAATCTTGGTGACATAAATGCTGTTGTCCCCAGGGATGTGTTGGTTCCCCACCCCTCCTGCAATACTGAATCCTAGACCTGGAAAATATTGTAAACAGAGCATTAGCAATACAATATAAAACATGAAAGAGAAGAGGAAGAGTAGCGTATACAATGTAAGCTTTGAGTGATTTTTATGGAAATACAAATAACATACTCTTTCACTTTCCCTGAAAGGTCAGGGACACGACTAAGATAAGGAAATTCTTTCCCATTTACAATTACAGAAAGGTTAAGAAAAAAAATAATTGAACCAGTGATGATTCTATACACCCTTCTCATTGGGGCCCAGTGCAGTCTACATCAAGAAGTTATAGCTCAGCTTTCCATGACCAGCATTAAAACACTGAAACTTGGAGTTTATTTTGTTAAATATTGCTATAAAATACATCACCATCTATCAGAACAAAATGGAAGGTGTTCTGATTGTCCACACAATTTGAAAAATACTTGGAGAGGTCTAGCACACATTTTGCAAGTTCATGTAGTACCACAGTGATGGGTGAAAGTAAAAGAGAAAAGGTGTAGATGTTTGATTTAAAGTGTGGGTTTTTTCTACAACACAAATCTGTGGCTATGGATACATAAAGTAAGAAAGCAATAATCCTTTGTAAATATGTAACTTCTATTCAGTGATCTGTGAAATTCCTAGATAAACACTCATAGACTCAAAATTTGGAACAATGTCAGTAATACATGCCAATATGATTCAAGAAAAGGAAGGTAAAATAAAAAGATGTTGTGGGGAAGAAAAAAAGACATTTTTCTCCTTTTCCTGTATTTCTTATCCTCTGACAGATTGCACATACAAGCAAATAATTGATTTAATTTTTAGGAACATTTTTATCTCTCAATCAAAGAAAAGATAGAAATTACTGTACTTGGATTCCAAAAAAATTAACTTCATACAGCTAATTTTTCAGAGAACTTCCATCTGAACAGAGAAGCTGTTTCTGACAATAATCTGCTTAGATAAATGCTCCAACTAGGGATTTCTCTTTTAGCTGTACAGAAAAACAGTTATATCTATTTAGAGAGTAATCACTGGTTTTATCTATGAAATCTATGCTGTTCACTCACTCCTAAAAGAAACATGTTGGTAATTGCTGTAGCCTGAGCAGTAAAATGCAGTAGTAAAAAGTGAGTTGCCTGAAATCTGGCATTTCATCACAAACTCAAAAGGGAGACTGTTTGGGCAATAAAAATTAAAGGACAGTGTATATTTAATACACAAAACATTTTTAGCAGCTATATGAGTACCGATATAAGAGGGGTTTTGAGTGAATTAAATATTTTAATTTTTTCCCCCACATTATTTTCATTTGATCATTATTTTAGCTTCACAAAGATGTGTGGTCAGATACCATAATGGACTACTTAATGGATAGTGACACACCAGTAAATTACAAAAATAAACCTTTGAATTTGTATCTCAGATTGAAACACTATTTAGTTAATTGACTATTAACAATACACATGAAGCTAATTCAGAAGTATGGGGTAATTAAAATAAAGCTTTATTGGATTTCCAGCTAAAGCTGGCAATCACTCCTACTATTTAAGTGCTACTGTCTCTCCAAGATAAAAAGACAAAGATTTTTTCCTTAAGACTGCTAACAAAGAAGAGAAAAGATATTCTAATAAAACGTTAATAATGGAAACTTTCTTTAGAAGAGTTATGGACAAGGAACAATGATTGAATAACATTTCTTAGTGACATAATTATAATCAATTTAATCTAAACTCCATCTGTATAGACTTCTACCAGTAAAGATCTGAGAGCATTCCACAATACTGCTAGAGCAAATGAGTGGGCTAGACCTCAGCCAGAGGGCTTTCTTCAGCTCACCTGGGGCATGACCTTGGGAAGATTAGGTTGTGCTGCATTTCGATCCCCTCCTCTCCCCTTTATTGACTCTGTATGCGTGTAAAGGGTGAGGTCATTTCTGCACAAACAACTGGTCTGCACTTCGCACAAAGTGGGTCCTAACTCAGCCTGGTCCTGGTGCAATACAAGCAAGCAATTGCCAAGATAATCACCTGAAACTCCTGCAGTGCAGAGGGAGGTGCTTGGCTTGCTGTTTGCATGCTTGTAGCACAATGGATGCACGAATGTGTAAAACAAGAGTACTAACACAGGCTACTCCCATTAGAAAAGTGAAACTTACAATAATGAAAGAAGCAACTTTTTCTTCTACAGTCTAGGTAATATTTAGATGTGATACAATGTGTGAGGCCACATTATGTTTGTTATCAGGGTCTGACTTGGGCCACCCAAAAAGACAGCAGTGATTATAGGAAGGTTTAAAAGAGCAGAACAAGATGGGGTAATACTGTGGGGAGCAAAGGGAGAGGGGGTAGGAAATAAAACTGAGGAAGAGAAAAATTTTCCAGGTCAATCAATAATGACTTAATTTCAATGCTTAATCATACTTGCCTTCTTAAAAAGATTTCTGAGAAAGAACAGGGAATGGAACAATGGCCCATTTAATTTCATTTAAATTATTTCTGCTAATTGTTAGGGCACATGGAAAGTATACTACACAAAAACTTTTGGGTAGGATTCATATGACCAAAATGACATCAGACAACTATGCTAATCACTTATACTACCTGTACGATAAATGAAAATTCATTAAGAGCTTTTAAAGTATGATTCATCTCATCTCAGCAAGACATCTGAAAGAGATGAAGTGAATCACACTTCTGGTTTCTGAAAGGCTGGGGTCTGGATGTGGGAAGAGGTGAGTGGGAAGATCAGTGCTATGGAAGTTTACAATTTAGACTGAAGGTGTCTGTTTTAAGACTTCAGAAAGGTTTGTTCAACCCTGGTGTGCATCCTTGATCACTTACTACCTCAGGTTAGTGTTATATCAGATTCTTACTTTGTTTAAAAAGCAGAGAATCATTCAAACAAGTGGGAAGAATGGAACAAGGTATGTTTTCTAAATGGTATTTTTCATTGTTCCATCAAATTAACCACCCCAAAATAAAAGAGCATATTTAATTTCAGAACCCTTTATTTGTTAACTCCTTTGGTTAGGAAGAGATTTCCATCAGAACACAGAAGATCAGGAGTTGATCTCTTCCTCTTTGGCTGATGTGCAATCTGCTTCACAGAAACAGCTGATCATGGACAGAGTGCTCAAATTCCTCACAATAGGAATTAGATGGAGGATAAATTCAGAATGGAGTTGAGAAGGAAATGCTGGATGCCAATGGTGGTGAGGCACTGACACAGGTTGCCCTGAAAAGTAGTGGATGCCTCACCCCTGGAAGTGTTCAAGGCCAGCTGAATGGGGCCTTGAGCAATCTAGTCTAGTAAAAGACAGGGCTGGTACCTTAAAGAGCCCTTCCAACCCAAACCACTCTGTGTTTCTATGGTTCAGTGAAGAAGAGACTACTTCAAGAGGGAAAAAAGAGAGAACTGGATTTAATACTGGTGCACAGTCAAGTCAAACCCAGCTACATCCAAAATCACTGAAGAACATTGGCCCATATAAGATTGACTCAATGTGTAAACTATGAAATTTGAGTCCAACCTCATTTCCTTCCATTTCCACTGGATATGTGTTTGTAAAACTCATCTGTATTTAGGTTCCACAAATGCTGATCACTGATCCTGTGAATAACAACATGTAATAATCCAATGAAACAGGAGACTTTACTGGAATCAGAAAGAGAAAAAGGGACAGGGACAAAAGCTATTCCATTAAAACTGGAAACTACAGGAAAAAATATTGCTATTAATAAGTCAAAGATATTTAGTCATACCTTTTCCTGGGATTATTAGCAAAACCACATTAAAATACTTGACTATTTAAATCTATTTTTCATTACTTGCCATACCAGATACATGTTTTAAACACACCACTATATTAGTAAAGCAATATGTTCTAACTACTTTTCTAGTAAAAGTAGCCTTGGAGACTTAGTATATAATTAATCCAGCAAAGTCAGAAAAATTAAAATAAATAATAATAATAATTAAAAAAAAAAAATCTCTGTGCAAGACACAGTGGATGAAATACACTGCAGGTATAGAATTTTACAGTAACCAGAGAGGGAGCCTAAAAGATCAACTGCAGCTATGTAATGTCAGCCTTCTAATGCGAAGTGAACTTAAAGAAACTCAGTCAGAACCCCAAAAATAGATATTGCATTTTACCATTATCCTATGCAGAGAGTATCATATCAGAAATACAACAGAAATATAATATCAGCAAATGAAATGTGAATGGGGATATGAATGTAACCACTAGAAGAAAGGTTAGAGAAATCATGTGTATTGACAGTTCAAAGCATTTCAAGCAGTAAAAATCAAAATGAGTCATTTCTGTCAGGCCTGCACAGAATGTCTGGACACTGTAAGACCATTGAACAGGTGTCTTGTCAGCAGAAGACCCTGTACCCTGACAGTGGGATGTTGGCAGCAAGACTGCAGCATGTGACATCTACCATTCTCTTGCCTGTAAGCCCAACAGAGAAGCTTATCACATCAATAAAAATGAGGAGCCACCTTGTCTAAGACTTAGAGACTGAAAAAAGGAGTATTCCATATAAAGGACCACCCATAAAAACAATATACAGGGTATATATTTCTCCAAAAAATCAGTCAGTCCATGGTTGCCAATCAACAAAATGCCAAGAGATGTGGTAAGGGTTTGATGTCTCATGCCCTTGGTGTCACACACTGGTGAGCCAGATCACCTCAGCACATGCACCATGGGGGATGTGGATGAAGCACAAAGTGAATGAAATATATGAAAGGAAAATCATAAATGGTTAACTTATTCAGAGATTTCATGAATAAATGTCGCTACCCCTCCCTATACATTCTCTCATTGCTTTTTGCCACATTTATTTTCTAAAGGTGTGAAACAAACTGATTTGCTCCAGAGCACCTAGTGAATTCAAATTTTAAGAAACTGTTTCATGCAGCAAAACAGAAAGTACCACCCCAAAAAGTCACCACACTGAGGCCCTTCCCTGACACTGCAAGCCTGGCTACTCCGTGGCATATGACACATCTACCATGCTCCTGCAAGTAACTGGGCATGGCAATCAGGAACCCAGTCTGGGGCAGCTCCTGCCTTTTCAAGGGCCAGCCACTTCTAGAACGCAGCTGCAGAAGATGTAGCTTGTTAAAACTGTCAAACCTGGAACAATGACGCCCAATCCAGGTTTCTAATTAATCAAATTCCACTTGCAGGGAGGAAAGGAACATGGGTAATATAAAACGCTTTGACTGATGCAATGATTGACTTGTTTTGACAGGTAGCACTGTTATGTCCGGTTTATATGAGTAAACAAACAATAAAAATGTTAATTATAAATGAAGGAGTACCAGGGAATGTCTCCCCATGCCCTTTGCTCAAGCCTCTTGCTGCCAGTTTGAGCTTTCCTGGAGGACACATATAGCACATGTTACAATAGCACCTCACAACTGTGGACATTTAATACACTTGTTACAGCTGTGACTTATGACTATTGTTCAGTATTGACAGAAGATTCCTCTTTTATTTGGTGCATACAAAGAATAAAATACATCACAAAAGAAAAATTAAAGTTTGTGTAACAATAATTGTTACAAAGAGGGTTACAAAGAGGGACCAATCTTCCTCTACAGAGCTCTGACTTTGTCATTCTATGAATCAGTTCTTGAGAAACTATTAATCCTAAGTATATGAAGTCACTTTATCTCATCTCCTTCATGTTGTAGCAGTAAAGTCAAATACCAATTTATCTGAGTGAGTTCTTACAGCATTTCTTATGCCTGATGCATGTGACATCTTATGCCAGTAGGACTTATGTGAACAAAATTTGACTACATTTTGTTCTGTGGATGAAAAAGTCAATCTAAAGTACAGTATGATTCATAAAACTTTTACTAATATTCATAACATATTTAAAAGCCGTATAATTTCACTGCCATTGTTAATTCTTGTTTCAGACCCACCTCCCAGATAATTTCAGGGGACTCCTTTCGTAACTAACAATTGGGTAATAGCCTAGACCATGAAGGAGGCCCAAGTCCCTACACATCTAGCACAGCATATTGTTATCTGGTATTCCTTTCTAATGGCCTTGGGTTAAAAACTTCAAGCATCTTCTTAAGCATCTTCTTTATTGTTTTGACATTTTCTTTCAGAAATATCTAGTATTTGAGTTTATTTCCCAGTTGATGTCAGACAGAATAAAAATAATGTACAATGCCACTAGGTAAGAAGAATATTGTCCTAAACCACCTTACACAAAGTGAAAATTACCGCTCCCCTTATACTGTGTGGCATTATATATTCGTGCCTTCAGGTATTTATCCAACTGTTTTTTACACATTTCCTTTGTTCTTGCCCACAGCCTTTTTTATGGTTACCACTTTCATTAATCCCTACATTCTGGCTCCCAGTGCCTCACCTCTCCATCCTGCTGAAGCAACAGGGATCTCCGAGCACAGTATAGCCTCTGCTGAGGATCAAACTGAGCTGCACACACAGCACTCCCAGTGAGTATGGCCAGTGTGGGCACAAGAGATGCTTGGGCTGGATGCTGCTTGGCAGCTGGGATTATACAGCAGGAAAAGAGAATTATTTTCTTGCAAATTATCACTGATACTTTTCTGCATGGAGAAAGATTTTGGTTGAGGTTTTAATATAAAAGAAACTGTAAAATTTTTCATCGTATTTGCCTTTATCAGCATGAAGTTTCAGCTCTGCAAATTCAAGTTTTCTAAGTAAACTATACCAGTATAGTCAGTTCTAATTTTAACTATTCTTGATTTAATAAAAAGAAAAAAATCACTGACATATAAAACATTATAGTAACACAAACTTGCTGCACAGACCAGTGCAAGAATGGGCAGAGGTGTGTCCCTGATTCTTGATGAAAACAGAGATATTTATCTCACTGAGATTAAAATGGCTTCAAGACACTGCTGCATATGTACATTCACACTATCACAAAGGGTTCTCTGAAGGACTGAAGGCTTGGAAAAATGGCAGCCAGCTAAAACTCAGAGGACAGACTGTGGTGGTAGCTGCTGTCTGGTGATGGAGGGATGGCAGGCTGATTTCCATACCTTTGATTGAGAATATCTAAGCAGGTTTTCAGCATATGCAATTTTGGAATTTGGCTACCATGCTGCTAACTAAAGTTCCTTATATCAGTTCCAAAACAGCTTCCTGCTGAGATGTCGTGGAAAACCCCTGCCCATCACTGCATTCTCGGAGATTGCTCTTCTGCTGGGGGCAGAGGAATGCAAAGTATTATATCTTCTCTTTGGACACAGCATTCATCAGTGTCATCTGAGACCCATGAAAGTCAGAAACACAAAAGAGTCCAGAGTATGGAAAAAACATAATCTGCCTATTTCATGGATTTTATTGCTGAGTTACTCAGCTGTAGCCTCAGAAGAAAATATAAACAACTTAAGCTCTTTTCCAATTACTTTTTCATTTTTGGGGTATCAAAATCAAACACTGCAGCCAAATTTATTAGGTTAAAATATGAAAGAAAGAAAGCTTCTCTCAGGAGACAGAGTTACACTCCTTGGCTTAAAAAAATCATTTACATTTCCAGCCAGAAAGGAAATGATGGGAAATTGAGATTATGATGCAAATGTTACTAAAGCTGCAAGATAGTGACTGCATGTTTAAAAACAATCATGCTGCAGGTATCGTAGATAAAGCATTGATTTACATGATCATAATAGGAAAGCTAATCTTTCTATAATCTTTCACAAAACCTTAAAAACACATTTATTAAATAACACTGCTATTTGTAGGAATTTGTAAAAGAAGTTCTCTAACAAGCAAATGAAAACAATCTCTTCTTTTCTATTGTTCTGCAGTTTAATGTTCTTCCCATTATTATTTTTTGCTTGCATATATTTATCCCTAAAGGTACACTCTTGTCAGATGTAGCAGAAAAGAAAAGAAACAGCAAGTTAGGAAAATATGCTCAGAGCCTCATTAGAACTTGTGTTTATTCTATATTTTTACATTTATTCAAATTAATTAAGAATAAAATCCCCAGAAAGCATAGAAAATAAGCAGTGGCCTAATTGCATAACAGTAATTCTTAAGAATACTTTATAATTTGACTTGAAAATATCAGTGAATGTTCCTAATTATTCACAATAATCTGACTTTCAAAGCATTAATGAGGATTCCAGTTCACTGAAAATCATATTAAACCACACTGATGCAATTTTACCAGTGTAAGAAAAAGAAAATTATTTAATTTTTGACATATACTGACACTCCAAGAATTACAGCAAGGTTCTTTTGGAAATAAACACATTCTACACCAAGTCTAAACATTTCATGTTAAGACCAGTCAAATTAGGTTTTTAAAAAAGTGAAGATTAGTGCTTTGAAACAGAAAAGTCCAAGATCTGCCACTTAGGAACAGGATTAACTGCTTATATCTGAAGTTTTTAAATGCCTTTCTCCTCTCACGTCTCCACATGCCTACAACTGAACTGAATGAATGGTCGCTTCCTTTATATGTAGCTTTTTTAAATGAAGATTTTTGTATAATTCTGGTGCACCCACAAGGACAAATAATCCTCAGATCCAGGGGCACTATAAACCAGAATTTTTGATCAGGATAGACATCATCTGGCTGGCTGCCTGGTGACAGGATCATTTATATCTTGCAGGGAATAAAGTTAAACACAGCATAAATGGCTTGTATGGCCAAATGTGATACGAAGGGATGGCTGAAGGCTACCCTTTTTTTTCCTCTTAGTTTTTTTTTTTTTTTTTTTTGTTTTTTTTGTTTTTTTTTCTACATTATACCAGCATTTTTCTTGGCAAAAGGTTTTTGGTTTTATTTTGGGTTTTTGGGTTTTTTTTAATCCCATCCTCACCCCCGCCCTCTCATTCACTTGCTCAAAATTCAACTGGGCTATGCAAGAGTTCAGATGAAGAAGACATCCTGGAAAGTGTTCAAAGCCAGGCTGGGCTTTCAGCAGCTTGGTCAGATGGAAGGTGTTGCTGACCAGGGGAAGCAGGACAGATTGTAATGATTTTTAGGGTCCCTTCCAGCCCAAACCATTCCATGATTTTAAGCAGCCAGTTGTCCAAATCAACAGCAAAAAAGCCAGGTGGGAAGTTGCACTGTGCATTTTTAAAATTGTCATATGCTGACCTAAAAACTCACTAATGCCAAAAGAGACAACTTTTTTTTCCCCCTTCTTTCTTTCCCACTGCCTGCCTTGCATTAGCCATGAAAATGTTCTAGCCAAAGAGCAAATTGAAAATGGCATGAAAACCAAGCCAAATTAACCTGAATCATAGACCAGGTGCCTATTGACCATCATTCACAGAGATGGCAGCAAGTAAGAGCTGGCAGATGAGGATGGTGTTGGGTTCACACATGCCCTTGCCTGGCGGCACAGTTTTGTACATGGCCCCTCATAGATCTGTGACTCCTACAGAGAGCACAGCAAGGTCATCGCTGCTGCCCTGCAAACTCAGCTAGAAGGATGTGGCAAGCAGGAAAGATGCAGGAACAGGAGCAGGTAGCTGAAGTGAGTAGGACAGAAATGGCTGTTTAGGCTAGTAATGCACATGAAAAACTCAATAAAAATATACCTTTACAGCACAAGTCCTACTGGGAGAAAAGGGAAAAAGAAAACTGCTCTCCTGAGATTGAGAGATAAAGAAAAGTTAATAATCAGGTTTTTAAGATTCTTGAGAGCTAAGCCAAATCTATAATGGAAGTAAACAGTAAAAATAATGTAAGTAAATAGTAATAATAATGCTTATATGAACCTCTTTTCCTGACTAGAGAATCAAATATGAAATCTTTAACCCTTTCAAGAGAAGCACAAGGCTTCAGAATGAGGACTTCACCACCTTTGCGTGCATTGTGAGGATGTCCAATCTAGAGTATTGTTACGCACAGAAGTTGAAAAAGGGGGGAAATAAAATTATCTCTCCTGTCACTTTTTTTTTCAAATTTTTAGGCAATTAGCCTCATTACCACAAATACACCCTTATAGCCACATATATTTTACTGCATCTCCTGTTAAAAATGCCATTTTCCATTAATATGTAATCAATAATCAACCAGCTCTCTAAGGTTTTCATTTTGAAGACAAGTATCTGGAAATGGGATCAGCACAGCAGATCTAGATCTCACTGGTGTAAAACCAAGTCCCCTTTCCCTGACTGTCTCCTCTGTTCCACAGACAATTCAACAAAATCTTGTAGGCTGTTTTTTCCTCTTTTCACTCACTGTTCATTCCCTTCACTTGACCTTATTTAATTCCTGATGCTACACAAATTCAGACACATAAAGTTTGGACAAAGGAAAAAAGTAACAGGGCATGGCTCCTGTGCAGTGTCGAGAGAGACAGCAGTTACAGACACCTGGAACAACTGCAATGAGAAGATCCAGAGCCTGCTATTGTCTTTATATTATATATGAACTTGGGTTCAAATCCTGAAACATGGCTCACTTTCCATGCACAAAATACATCAGCTGTTTCAGGAGTAGGAACCAAATTTATGCTGACAGTCGATCACAGTTTGCCAGCCATTAACAAATAGTACCTATGTCATTTTCTGCACAAATTACTGTAATTACTGACAGCAGAACAAGATATTTCATCTCCTAATAATGCAAATGAAAAGCATTTATTTCATCTCCTAATAATGCAAATGAAAAGCATTTGTTCCTGTAGATGAGCACATCAAGATTTGCTTTAAAGTAGTTTCTACTTTTTGATGAGATGTTAAATTTTTAAGTCTTTGTACTATATATTTACTATGTAAATCTGTGCTTTTCCTGACATTTTTTTTCTGATATAGATTTATATTTGAAATCTACAGACTTGACACAGGAGAAAATTATTCCAATTCAGCGGGAAATGCTATTTGCTTTGTATAATATTATCTTTAAATGAGTATATCTGGGTCTCTGCTAAGTTGAATGGCTCTTTGAGACAAATATTTAATAATTTACCACCAATAAAATGGAGTTAGAAGGAGCAGCCTGTCAGTTTGGAATCTGTTTAACAACCATACATGTCAGGGACAGACTCATCAGTTTCTTTTATTTGTCCTCCATCTGATGAGGGAAATTTAACATTTATCCTCTCATCCCTGTTGCAAAGCTGAACAGAAATACTTTACTGAAAACCTGTCAATTATGTTGAAGCTTGAAAATAAAAAATGAAATCAAAGTTCATCTTGCAGTCTCTTATCTATTTGCAATCAACCCATAAATAATCAATCTGTCATCCATTCAGTTATTTCCTTCTTAAAAACAGAGAGAGAAATCAAGGCACAAATGTACATACAATTTTGCCTTTTTATGCAAGGCCTTTTTATGTAATTTATGGAGCCATGATATTAAAAGTTGAACAGGTATATAAATGATACAGGGAAGGAAAATAGATGGTGCTTGTTGAACAGAAGTAGTAAGGCAAAGACACTCTGAAAATGGATTCATGAGTCATTGCACTTTGCTTCGATTCTTTGTCTCTCTGAAACTGTAGTTTGTCTCTTAGTTCAGTTTACTGATGATGCTGTCTTGCAGCACTCTAGGAAACAAAGTGAAGCAAAAATGTTTTATTTGCCAGTGAGAAGCACCCTATACTCTCACAGAGTAAAATGACTAAAGTCAGATACTTGTGCCTTTCTAAAAGAGATGAGGACAGGACCTCTAGTGACAGTACAGGAGGTAATGGCTTTAAACTGAAAGGGTAGATTAAAATAGATGTCAAGAAGTTCTTTAGTCTAAGGGTGGTGAGGTGCAGGTTACCCAGAGAAGCTGTGGATGCCCCACCCTTGGAAGTGTTCAAGGACAGGGGTCTTTAAAGAAACCTGCTTTAGTTGAAGATGTCCTTGACCATTGCAAGAAAGGGTATAGATGACCTTTAAAGCTCCCTTCCAACCCAAAATATTCTTTAATCATTGTATGATTCTATCACTTCTCCGAAATTATGCCAAATATTTGCTAAGGGATTGCATTCTAACATACCTATCTAGAAAGAGAATGTGAACTCACATTTGAAACAGAATTACCGATTTTTTTCAGACTGGTCCCAGACCATTAAATAATTTCTAAGAACTTGATCTTAGCAGAATTGAAATGCAGAGTATAACACTTAAAAAAAAAAGGTTGTTCAAGCCTGAGTTACACTACCACTACAGATTTTCTGCGAGTAAGAGTTTCCCTCTTAATGAGATATAGCATAACACAAGACTGCTGTTAGTCCCTTGGGGGGTTCTAGCTAGGAGGGATATTAATGTGGCCTTTCTATCAGCTATTTCAACTAATAATAAACACTGAACTTTCCTGCAATGCCAGAGCCAGGGTGTAGGTCAGTCTCTGGGAACTACATACGCAGCATTTCCAATGAAAAATGAAACCCTTGGGGGAAAGAATGAATGTACTAACATCTTGATTTATTCACAGGCCATTTCTGGGCACCATTTGGAAAATTTAGGCAGCTATTGGGATGAAAAGATTCATACCAGTGAGACTTGCACAAAGCCTACAAGACTGTTTTTAGGTGTAAAGAAACTCAGCTCTCATTGGAGCTGGAAAAAACTGTTTGTATGAAGTCAAGACTTAGCATTAAAAGACTTGGTGCAGTGCAAAGCAAAGGAGTTTTTATCAGCCTCCAAATACTGAAATATGCTGTGAAAACACGCTTTGGTGAAGAACCAGCCACCCACCAGATCAAATTGTTCCTAAGGAGCATGATCCTGGCTTCAGCAACAGAAAAATTGAAAAGAGAAAGAAATGCAGATTAAGATACCATATTGTCTGTTCTAATATTCATTAATATTTTTCCATGCAAAGAATTTTTTCCTAAAATGTTTTATGCTTCCTAAAGAAAAAAAATATGGAAATTAAAAATATAAAATTACTGTTGAGGACAGGCAAAGGACATGTTTTTTGTCTGGAAGATACCCTCTTCATTGCTGCAGATGGAGGATTTAAATAGCCCCATGCCTACTCTTGGTCTTCAAAGTATAGTGAAATGAGAAATTTTGTTATGAATCTTGGGACAGGAAGAAACTCAATGGATCATTATTCTTCTCAACCCGAGGTAGAAGCAAGTACAGTTGCATTATGTCTAACAAATGGCTGTCTGGCATACTCAGGTATTTCCCATGCTAGAGACCTGATGTCCTCCCTGGTAATCACAATCCTCACTTCTACATCTAGTACAAATCTTGTTTATTATTTGGCTATTAAATTTTGTTTCACACCCTCCCTAGGAAGCACAGAGATTAAACTCAGTCATCAAAGATGCACTGCGAGGCAAGATTGCTATCAGGTGCTGATAAACTGCCCCCCACCTCCCACTTAGTCTTTGGTATTTCAGATAAATGGATTCAGATCACTCATTTATTCATTGTGGGACAGGCTTTCTAAATCTCTGATCATTTTTGCCAGCTTTCCTCTGGAGTCCCTCCAACTGGCATACACCCTTCTTGAAGTACAGAGCTCAAAGCTTTACCTGTAAAGGATGAAAGGAATGCTCCTATGTCTTATAAACCATTATCTCAATTTATAAAACCAAATATAGCATTTGAATGTTTCATCTCAGCAGAATGTGTTAGAGACAAGATGTTACAGCTAACCAAGTTATAGCTACTCATCCACGTGATTCTTTTCCTATAGTTTCATGTTGGCACTATTTAGCAGATTATGTGGTTATTTCTGCTGAAAGCACCTCACAGTTGACCCTGCTCAATTGCATCTTTGGTTTTTCAGACCACTTTCAGTGTTGAACACTCCCAGCACATGGAGTCACCTGAGAAAAACGAGGAAGTGCTGCAGAAGAGAAGTATGGTCTCTTCTGATTATCATTACTCTTCAACCTTTTTCTAGATGCTTACAAAGAGATTTCATACTTTTTCAAATATTCCAAGATTCTAAAAATATACTGTTGGCTTCGAAGTCCATTGGCACCTCTTGTTCACTTCAGTAAGGATGCGTTTTCTGCTTCATCTTTCTGGTTTTTCACCTTACCTTCTCTCCACGTGTGTTCAAGTCTGACAATTGTTAGCACTCAGATTTCATCAGATGCATTCTGCTGGTCTGTCATGACCATCAGGACCTGTGAGTGTGTGAGTATCTAGCTTCTCTACGTGCATACAGACCTATTGCTTCTTTGTTTGAGGCTGAGACCTTGTCTCCTTGTTGCTGAATTTGATCATAATAGCAACCTTATCAGAGATGACCTTTCTGTGAAAACTTACACCAGCAAAAAGCACTTTCCACATCTTGTCTTGAAAGCACCTACAATCACAACTTTTCTCTGTAACTGCCAAGTGCATCTCTGAAACTACAATCTTGCTTTACAGAGGGGGTCTGATTTGCTATAGTAGTATTTTAAAGTGTCTATTAAAAATAACTTTCAGAAATTTTTGCTATGACATTTGACAATAATTGGAATTTAGAAATGATACACATCTGATCTAAAGACTGTGGATAAGATTTACCCCTGGCCTACCATTTACACTAAGCTTATTTTTCAATAAGTGTGTATAAAATGTAAACGTACCCACCATTAACAATTTTACTAAATTATCTGCCATAATTTTGTTTCCTTTTTCCATTTCTCTCTCTTGGACTGAATAATATGCCTTTCTTTTAATTTCATAAGGCAGCCTACAAATTGTTTTGCATAAGAAACACAACAAACAAAAACCAAAACACAGTTTTGAGAAAGAAAAGTCTATCATGTCCTTATTTGCAAATATCTCTTTCCAAAATAAACATGTCAAGCATATCTTGGAGCTATTGTTCTTTCAGATTATGCAACATATCTTTTTTCATATTCTAAAGAGTTTTTGTGTCATTATACCCTTTCCTGCATGTCATGAAGCTCCAAGAAGCTTGCAAAGCGTGAAGCTCTGCAACTGTTTCTTCCTATCAACAAATAATAGGGACAATTTTTTTTTTCTAAAGAACCCAAGATCAAGTTTTTTTGTTCATATAAGTTACTACTCAAAATTTAAAACCAAACATTCCAGTTAATGAACACAGAGCTTTGTGCTCTTGGAGTATTTTGGGTATACTCCTTAGTGTTTATGGTTTCATGGAGATTTCCTCTACAGACATAATTTGCTTTTTCAAGCTTTCAGAGTTGCATTTTTATCCAAAATTAGCCACTATAGGTATAAGCACTGAACTATCTCCTTGCCTTTCTCATACAATAACAGTCCAAACCTGCAAAATGAGGATTACAGAACTGCAGAAAGGACTAGGGTTTCCAGAAAGGACTGGAAATAACCAGATGAACAACTATTGCAATTAATCACCGGTGTTTGACTTCTAAGACAGCTATTCCCTCCAGATGTTCAGAGATGCCTTAATGTAACTACTTCCTTTTTTTTTTTCCAACTAGTGCAAACAAAAGAATAATACTGACAATCTAAAATAATTTCTAAATAGGCTAGAGTGTGATATTTTATTTACCACATCACTTGAATCTCTAAAGCTGCAGTCAGCTTTGTCTTTCCATCACAATTACAATCTGTAATGCCTTTCTCAGATTTAAAATACTGTCTGCCCATGCTTAGGATTACAGAGCAAAAGGAGACAAGAAAAGTGAAGAGACAAAAATGAAGAGTTACAGCTCCTCAAGCTATAAAAATTAAATTAAATACCATTTATTTCTTTCAAAGGTGCTCTTCATAGCAATGCAATATTTTGCTAATGTGTGTTGTCTTCCAGACAGCAGATGTCTTGAGAAAGATCTGGACATCTAAAAACTATCAAGAAGACAGAACTTGCTACATAGCTAATTAACTGAACAATAAAGGATGAAAACACTGTTCTGTAGCTTCATGTGACTAACAGGCACACTTATATTCAAAAAAACCATGAAGGTTTCCAAAGAAGAAAACATAATGATTTTCAGACTACCCAGCTGAAATGAAAGCCATTGTGTCAATGAAGATATTCCACACAGCAGGCTAATCCCCATCTTCTCCTGCATCAGGATGTCAGGGTCAGACAATAGTTGTCATATAATTGTTTATAATTAAACTGGTGAAAGATCAAGCAAAATAATAATTCTCTAAAATTTACCTGAAGAATTTAAAACAAGGATCAGATAGGTTGAGGAAAAAGGCCAAGAAAACTGTCACTCCCTAGGAAATTCTCACTACTCCACTAAGAAAGAGAAAAAATTATGTTGGTCTCCTGTCTACAGAAAGACTTTTTTCCACACTCAGCCCAGTAGTTTATCAAATGATGCAACTGTACTTGCCTACCTTTTGATTTAATATGAATCTAGAAATCCTGATGAGACAATTAACACTCGCTACACTGTCTGCTGCATCACCCATCCTCCCGATGAAAATAACAATGGCAAATGTAATGATCTTCTCTAACTCCCTTTTCAATTCTTACACAACACTCTAGAATGGGGAGGGAAACTATTTTCTGACCCAGAAATTTACAAGCTAGAGGAAAAAGGGAATACAGAGTCATACTATAATGACAAAAATTTGAGACTTACTGTATTACATTTAGTCAGGAGAAAAGTTTAGAACTGGAAAAGAAGCTGGCCAAGATCCATGGGGAATTTTCCTCACACTTGGAATAGACAAAAAAAAAACCCAAACCAAAAAAGGCACTTAGTATTTGGGATGTTTAAAAATTGCAGAGTAAAAGGACACAGTGTCAAGTAGAATACCAAAGCACACACATCAGGTTTTCATACAAGTCTGAGACAAAAGATGTTCCAAGAAACTTTTCAGCAGCGCGTTTATGTAACTAGGAAATCCATTTAGAAAGCAAGTTCCTCTGGAGCATTTCCACAAGGATGGGATAAATCAAGTACAGAATTTTTAAATGGTCTGCTTTATTGTCACCCAGAAGGACACCATATGAATCAAAGATGGAGTTGCATCCATCACTTATCCAAGAGCTGAACAGAGAAATTAATAAACCCTGTCTCTAAAGGAAGCAATCAAAAACAAACAAACAAACAAAAAAAGCTGGCATCTTCCTTCTCTCAAATTTTCAGAAAAAAGTTAATAGTTAAACCTGTGAAGGTGACAACAACAGTATCAGGGAAATCTAAGTCATGCTAACAGCTCCTGACTTGCAGCAAAGGCCTCAGAAGTAACTCTGACCACAGCAAAAGCGCTAACACCTCATGACAGAACAATAAAAACCAGGGTCACGCTGGAACACCACACCCTTTGCTGTCTCCTCTCAGAGCTGATGAAACTATTTAGGCAACTGGATAATAATACAAAATTCCCACCTAATTCAGAAAGGAGGAGCACAGAAAATTTTGTCAATTGAAATGTCAATGACCTACTTAGCTCCAAAGATGGTTGAATTTTGTCTGATGTGACACAATTTCATAGCACTATCTTCTGCCATTTAATTGCAATTGTAATGAAAAAGATGACAGATTTATTTTCCTTCTCCACTGAAAACAAAAAGCAACCAACCAAAGCTTATTTTTCTTGAAATAAAATCTCCAGTTTGTTGGCATCCAAGCCTACCTGCACATCCATCTTTCCCTGAGCTGCTGCTTTTGCTCTACTGCAGCCACAGTTCATTAAGATGAAATGTGTTCTGCTGAAGCTGCCTCATCAGTAAGTATTGCTGAAGCAATTTAGTAATGATCTTAATGCACAGTACTGGATTTTTATAGCCATCTCAATTGGCTATTAAAATATAGCACTGCACTTTGAAATTGCTACTGCACCACTTCAGAAATAGTTAGCATGATGGAACTGCAGAAAGCAATGTTCATATCAGTGGAAACCTTACTCTTTGTGAATGATTTCTGGAAAATGATACTTAAAATGTACTATGAGATTAGATGTTCATTTTGCATATAAACACAGGATTCTTCAGACCTGCTTGGAGAGTTCTTAAGAGTTTAATGGTTCCAAGGGAAAAATAGACAAAATACATGCATATAATATTGCTGCACAGTCTTCCCAGACATGTTGTTTACTTCTTTACTGCTAATAGAAAATGACAGTTAAATAGAAAAGTGGAAAATCATAGTTAGCATGAAAATACAAAAGACTTCAAGCAAATAATAACCTACAGCTCACAGGATAGCTCAAGTTTTCAGTGAGGCAACCAGCCAGGAGAGATTTTGAATTACCTTTGAAATTATCCTTTTTGACTTAGAAAATAATTTCTTTAATGACTGAGCACTAATCTCCAAAGATGATTGAATTAGGTCTGATATGAGGACAAGCTGACTCCACCACTTCCTGCCATTAAACTGCATTTCTAACAAAAAACGTAACAGATTTACCTTCTTTCTCCACTAGGGACAAAAAGATTTCAGAAAAACCCTGAAAAACTCCAACTGAAGTGCCATTCCAACAGTAACTATTACTTTGTGAAATTTTATACAAGAATTACTTTTCTTCAGGAATGGAAGGGACCACTTCACAGAATCAATGTGGTTTTTTTTGAAGAAAAGCTTCATATACGGTAACTTACACAAATGAGACAGCAAGCCTGTAGTCACCAGAGGCAGATAATACATTTGGTATTTTATTTATACCATAAAAAAGAATATGATAATAGCAGCTGTATGCATTTATAATCACTTAAATTAAAGAACATGATCTTCAGTCTGGGAAATTTAAAGGTGCAAATATAACCTACCACTTTTACCACATCAGGCACTGGCAACACAAACATGTGAAAATATGGTTGGAAAACAGCAGAGGCTTTTATAGCACTTTTATTATGGTGCTTTCTAACCTTATGATTTTCAAGAGAATACAATTTTCATGTGATAAACTATTAGCTACTCATGTATTCTTTCATTGGATGATCCTAGCCTGCAGGAAAGCCATGCTTTTAAGTGATGTTAACTTACTGGTTTGAGCCACTATCTTAACACTGGAAAATTATGCATTAGTGTTTGATGGAGCACTTTCTGCTAACTGGAGGAAATACAAGTTCCTTCAAGCAAAGGCATTTCACAAAAAATGGTATTTTAGTTACAATTGTGGTGGTTTTTTATTTAGACCCGAAGTGATACAGTTGCAGTAATATGAACTGAAGAACTTTAATTAGAGTTGAGAACCTAAATAGTTTGTTAAACCCAGACTTGAGAAAGTTTGCCTGCTTCCTCATTTTTGTATGGTTCTGTCTTTTAAGTTGCCCCATTTTGCTCTGTTTCAGATAAGGATTCACAGAGATTCACAGAAGGAAGAGAACACTGAAAACCAGAAGTAAATCCACAGCTGATAGGCTCGTAAGACTGAAATTCTTCAAAGACCATAAGAAAAGGTTCTATTCAAAATGTGAAAAAGCCATTTCGTTTAAAACATTTTGGACCTTACAAAACATTTCTTAATTTTTTAATTAAGAAAATATCTGCCTAACTTGCCATAAAACCCCCTATCCCCACATGCTAAAGTTTGCTATAGCATACTTACCATCTCTTAAATTAGACAAATTAGATCATTAAAGAAGTAGAAGTGATAGTAGCAATAAAAAAAAATAGTAAAAAAATATGTACCATCATCAGTCTGAAGCAAGCACTTGCAATCAGTTATCAAACAGCAAGATCTGAAAGCTCTCACTGCTTCCTGAAATTGGGAAATAAATAATTGAGGTTCTTTGTTTGCAAAATGCTCCTTCTTTCATTTTAAGTGCCGTAGTTATTACCTGAGATAAAAAGGTAACTTTTGACTTTGCTTTGCTAGATGAAAGTCGTAAGTTTCCTCCTTTCCTTACTGAAAGCAGCACTTTAATTTTTTTTTTAAATGAACCCTCTATTCTGTTATTCTGAATTGAACACTTTTTTTTTTTTTTAAGCAGACATTTTGAAATACACTTAATCAAACTGTACTTTTACAACTATTTCACTGCAAGCTGGGATACTATCTATGCAACAGAACACACATGGTATTTCCAATAAAGCCATCAATCCAAATTGAAATATGTCTATTATGAAAAAAAGGAGCATGAACCTCTAGGAAACTACAGACAGTAATGCACTAGAGGACATTTCAGTAACAATCCAAGATCAATCCACAGTGAAATCATACCTTATATTGATGGTGAAAAGTCTTTGCATCTTCTCAAGAAAATCTCATAACTAATCAGAGAGTTAAAGAATACACATCTTAAACCACCCTCATTCTTTCCTTAGTATGGTAAGAAAGCTTCACTACTGTCCACTGACTTTATTCAGTGTCATCAAGAATAAAACAAATAGTTACAGGAAAAGAAAATCTACCATGTGCCACAGAGTTGCTTCAGTTCAGCACAGAACACAGCAAAATGGGAACTCTGGAACTGGTTGTGGCCAATGATGCAGTCTAACATTCAGACAGATATACATAACTTTCAAAATAAATGTGCATTATGCCCTTTATAGCAATCCCATTTTATTTTCGCATATTTTATTGAGATGTCTGGTTTAGGAGCTTAGTCTTTGCTGATTAAGAAATTTCAGATAAGAAGGATAGCCATCCAGAGGGAGATACAGAATTGGGCTGAACAGTGCTTAAGAGATGCATTAATTTTTAATCTGAAGCCCCAGAATATAACCACACTCCAAATGAATTAAAAGAAAAGATTTGATACGGCCCTAATTCTGAGAGAAGAAAGAGTAGAGAATTAAGTGCCCCTAAACATGTTTTAGTACCCAAAGCAGTATGGGGTGGACATCATGAGAATGTGTCACTAGCTGAATTCATCAGGAATGAGAAAAAAGCAGGCTTTTAGAAATCAAGAAATGACAGAGCTGCTGGTCTGTCCAGAGCCTTTTCATCTTAAATGTCATGAACAGAAGGGCAGCTCCAGTCATCACCGCCAGATCCTGACACAGCTCAAACACTGTAATGATAGGCACTATTATCATGAAGGGTGTGAGAAAGTAATCCTGCTTCTCTGTGACTTTAGACTTGAGCCACCAGAATATCCAGATAGCAAAATTAGCTGCCCTTTATGTTGTTCCTTTTTTGGGTGTTTTTAAGTCTGACATTTCTCCTCTCAAGTTTCCTGGTACTCAGCTGTTCTGCTTCAGATACCCTGAATTTCATTTCTGCAGTTTTGATGTCTTTTAAGACATCACATTTCCTGTCGAAGTGAGGCCAAAAGTTTATTATCTGATTCAACAGTTCTGTAGTTACAAGAATCCTTATATTCTGCTTTTTATTTTTTTTTTTGTTTCTGGTACATTAAATTATCAGCTAGGTAGGCAAGTAGGTAGGTAGTGTTATACATGACCTCTGTGTTTACCCAAACTTCTGACTGCCAGAAATTTTCCACAATGGTAGAAAGAATTTTTTCTGCTGATCATTTAAAAAATGCAATTTATAAAAATAAAGTTTAGCTTCTATCACTTGTGCATCAGCATACTAATTGTGTACCATCATACTACTCAATGCTTCTGGGTTTAGCAAAAGTATCTTTGGAGTGTGATAGAGCAGCATGAAAATCTTGAGGTCAGTGGAACTACTTTGGTTTAAAATCCTCCAGTCAAATGCAATGTAATGGGACTGAGCATGGGTACCCCTGAACAGTGACTGAAGTTCACAATTCACTACCCAAACACAGTTCTTTACAGGGTCTTACAGGAAGCTAATGCACAAGTCATATTAAAAACAGCACCATTAAATAAATTGCTTTGTTTTGAATGCCTGCACTTTGCTCCCCAGGAACAAACATTGCAGCTTGTGCAATCCATTCTCATTACTGCTAGTCTTGTTTCAATACAGAGCAAGAGAAGCATATTACTTAATGACAGGATTTTCAACAGTGCCTAAATCCCAATGATTTAAATAAGAAAGCTGCAAGTAAATCTTTCCTCTGTTACAGCTGTCAGCCACTGTAGAGATGCTGGCTGCTAAAATCTGCAGTGCCCTGGGAGTGACTGAAACAAAGTATCTACTGTTGGCCACTCAATCCTTTGCAAAATCATGTATGCCTGACTACAGAGACATGCAAGAGGCACAGAAAAGAGTATCTCCCAAGCACATGAAAGAGAGGAAGAGCCCGCAAGGATGACAGCAATTACCTTCAAGACACAGACTATGGCTATCTGCCAGTATTCGCAATCAGGTGTGTCAAAGTGATGATCAGCTTTCAGTGCCAACACAGCTGCAGCTCTCTTTGAACCCCTGATTTTCCTATTACACAACTCATTTGTGTCTTTGTTTACCTCTTCTCCCCTCAAAAACAAAACTAAAGGGTTACAGGTTTAGCACATGTGATGCTAGGAGAGCCTTTTGGTAAAGTAACAGGAACAACTCCATGGGGACCTGCATTCAAAAGGGACCTCCTGGCAGCACACAACCATGCCTTTCCCCCATCACATGCCCAAAGCCATTGCCATACAATGCTTATTTAATACCTAATGTTTAAAATACAAATTAATCAATGTCTTTTATATGGTGGTTGCTAGCTACAAAAATACCCAGCTGACCTCTGTGGACTAATAGCTTGTAAAAGCCTTCATCCTGAATATCTCAGATGAAATTAAAAGGACCTCATATAAAAAGCCTTGCAAATTTCCTTCTTTACCAACATCAAGAGCTGAAAGATATCATCTACTATACACAGACAGGCAAGTTAGGGATCTCCGAGTTTACCTGGTATTATGGAAGCCAAGACTTGCTTTCATGTGGTAAATTCTCAGGGCAATAAGGAACAAACTCAGTAAATGCTGGGTTATATACTGACAGAGACAGGAAAAGAATTGAAAAGATACTTGCTACTCTGAGTTTTGTATGGAACAACTTTCTTGGCTGAAAAACAGATTTACTTTCTTTATTAATTTTGTGAGTAGGAAAGAAGGAATGGAGTTGGAAGTTACCAAGCTGGTTTTCAGATCCTGCTCTGGACACCAAAACATCCCAATTTAACTCTGAGAAGAAAGAAACACTGTTTATAGAAATACTAAGTAGTTCTTACATTGCACTGTAATGGTGTGAAAGACCAGTTCACAGATAAATCACCTGAAATGTGAGGGGATAAGGATCACAGGACGGAATACAGCCAAGAGTCACAGGTTTTCTTCTCAACTTCCGCTAAGAGTTGATGCATCTCAACAGATAATTCTTTCATGGAAGATTTTGAAAAAAATCAATGGAAAAATACTCTAGATATTAAAAATAGTATTGATAAGGTTTTCATCCTAACTATAAATTATTTATTTTCTTAATTTTGCTTTTTTATCTGTGGAATACAGAAAGCCTAATATAGCATGCTTCCTAAATGATGAAGGTAAAACCCCTAACTTTTGCAGAAAACTATACCATCAACTTATTTTTTATCCAAATTTCCAGCTAACTTGTTCCTATACAAGTGAAAATATAAAAAATATATTCAACTTAACAATAAAATTCATTATTTACAGCACTTATCTGTAGTAAACTTCATATAAGAGTATTGATGCAAAATTGTATTTTCAGCAGTAAGCAGCAAAAGTTCTTTAGCTTGCCCTAAAAGGCACTTTTTTGGTATCCATTCTGTTTTATGAAAGTAATTCTAAAAGGAAATAGCATCAGGCATACACTCAAAACAAACATGATGCAAACCCATTAGTAGATAACGATTGCCTCTCTTTTCCTTTTCTATAATGTAGCAAAAATTTGGTCATGGTGAATAATTTTTACTGTTTCTTCACAACCAGAAAAGATATGTTAGTTTCTTTAGCCTTAGGTCTCTCAAAATTACTATCATATCACACACTTAATTTAATGCCAAATCTTTATAAACACTGCCTGCACTTCTACTCTGAATTCACAAGCATACAAAATACAATAAGAAATGTTTTTCTATTATAACAACAATCCAGCATTGTAATTGACCACAAGAATCCAGACTTTGGGAGATTTACTATCAGATGCATGTTTAAATATATCTTACTCCTCTCCAAAAGCAGAGCATAATGAATACACTGCAGTGACAAAGATTGCACTGTTTTCAGTATTGCACTGTCTTTGTTGAGTATTAGAGGTCAATCTCAATAATATGTCTCAATATATTAAATATACTCCACTACTGGTATAAAAAACCCCTATAAAGAAGCATACTATAATATTAACGTGAGGGGACATGTTAGGGACAACACTGAAAAAGCACTTATTATTCACTATAGATAAAACAAGGAGAGTAATCTCATGTGCACTGCATATATTAAGATAAATGTAAATGTCTTCATTTCATATATATATATATATATATATATACATATCTCAAAGACCTGCTTATGAAACAGCTAGTATGAATAAAAAAAAAAAAACAAACTGCTATTCATTCTTTTCACCTGTACCATGAAAATATGCATTTTCTTTGTCCAGAAATTAGCTATGAAGAAAAATGCTTCTAGAAAGGAATTTAGCTTTTTGTCTGTAACCAGAAGGTTCTGCTGGTAGCAATAAAACTCATTTAGACTAGTGAAGGTTTTGTGCTAGATTTCCACATAATTTTGTTGAGGAATAAAATAAAATAAAATTCTTCTATGGATCTGGGTAAGTTGATATTGTCTTCATGTTCCAAAGATAATTAGAAAAAAACGTCATGAAAGTAGAGAGGGCAAGATGGATAATCAAAAAGCCTTCTGAAAAGAGTAAGAATTCAGAAACTCCACATTGAACGGCACCTTAAATGAAAGCCAAAGGTCTGAGTAAAGGAACTTTAGAGGTAGGGTATGTGCTGCCACATATTATCTTTGTTTCTCTTTAGAAATTAACGAGACATCCCTGCAGTAATGAAAGGAAGCAAACCACAACTCCTTGAAATCCTCTATATTTCAGGAAGAGCCGTAACCATTAATTCAGGTTCTACCAGCCTAAATGAACTCCATTTCAGTATTTGACAGGTAACCAGCTAGCAAATCCACAAGGTCAGATGCCACTTAAGCTACAAGAGAGGTTGAACACCAAGTTTAAAATGGACATCTTTTAATTCTGTTATCTACCTTTCGGTCCCTTGAACAACTTGATCTCTACGACGGTCTCCAGTATAGGTCTTCTTCGCCGGACGTACAAGCGCACTATGGAACCAGCCTCCTTCAGGGCCTCCACGGCTTTGCTGTGGGACACTTCGGACACGTCAACCTCGTTCACTCGCAAGATGCAATCGTTGACCCTGCAAGGAAAACAAAGAACCGTAGGTACTAAATGCTTCAGCTGTTACTTTGCACCAAACAAAGTTTTGTCAGCAATGCTGCAGAATGAAGAATATTTCACTGGGCATCAGGGAATTGTGGAATATGATGAGCTGGAAGGATCATCTGCCAGATGACAGACTTAATGCAATATGCTTCACAAGCAACGAGACAGAGCCTCAGTCATTCCAAAAGGCATACCTGATTCAAACTGGAGTCCACCCAATCACTCACACCTACCATCCTCCTTCATAGAAATCAGTAATAGAAATCAGTAATAACTTGTCATTACAGACTTCATTAAAACAGTTTTGACTACACAATGTAATCGATTTAAAACACTCCTGCTGCATGCTATTTCTACAGACCATAATAAGGACAATTATGTTGCTCTTAAGGAAATCTCATAGTGTGATACAAAAGCTGTCATAGTAAAAATGCTGTCCTACAAAAAGCAGGCAATTTAAAAGAGAAATGCTTGATGCTAAATAATTTACTCAAGTTAAATTCTTTATGTTTTCAACACTGACTGTAGACTACAAGATCTGCTGTATGGTAATCATGGTTTTTTTAATTAGAATACAAACAAAATTCCCTCATAGCAAAGGTCTGAGTAAAGGAACTTTGAGCATTTACTACATCTGAGGATGAACATATAATCACCCTCAATATCCAGGTTAGATGGAGCTGCATTCTCCTTATCTGAAAGACCTGTCCTAGTTGGAAAGGAAATCTACAACTTTCAAGCAGTAAAATCCATCTCCAAACAGTGGGCTGATGACTTAACTACTGGGCCATCCTTTCTTTGCAAATGAGGACAAGTGAAAAGAGCAAATTCCAAAGAACTAGATTAACTGAGATTGTATTGCTCTTGTGCAGTACATTTTTTGTGAGATGCCTCCAAGTATTTTGGGTACAGAAGAAAAAGGCATATTGTAAATGAATGTGTTCTTCTGCATGTCTGAAGGGACAATCAGCAAAGCAAATATGGGTTGCTAAAAAAATTCCTATTTCTGCTTTGTTTCTATACATAAAAATCAACTATGAAATGTTACTCTTTACAGCAAAAGAACACTTGATCTCGGTATTGGTCAGGAGTCACAGCACATGGAGGGAGAATGAAACTTTACGTAAGTTCATAAAAACTCTGAGAACTTAGGATGGTTTTTGTCATATTCTTGTGCTGCTGCATTTGTTTAAAACAAACCCAAATCAAAATGACAAAAAGAACACAGTTATTTGAAACTGGTCAAATTTGGAAGGGACACAAAGCTGACGCTTCCGTTCTGAGAAAAAGTACTATATCACAAGGTTTTCAGATATCATCCAAAGGTCTGGTTTGGTGGTTTACTCCAATGCCAGAAGTTTCCATGGTTGGGAAGGGCTTTAAGCAACCTGGTCTGATGGAAAGTGTCAGTGCGCAAGGCTGGGAATGATGGAACTGAAGGATCTTTAAGGTCCCTTCCAACCCAAAACAAGCTATGCTTATGTGATTCTGTGCCTTTCCATACCTGTAGGCTTTTTTCTCGCTCATTAGGAGGTTAATTTTTCATTTTTTTAATAAATAAATAAAATATTTAAGAACATACATGCACATGCTGAAACAATATAAACCTAAAAGGGTAATAGCAAAAACAGTCAAGCCCCGTTTAAGAAAATTCTTTCAGATTATTAAGTGCATGGTCTTATCCCTTAGGGATAAAATTATTCTGCCCTTGCAAGCAGCCTTCAATGCATTTTTCTGGCTTTACAGTCACGTGCCAAGTATATGGCAAAATTTTTTTTTGTGATTTCTTTTCCCACTTATGGGTGGATATGCCCTATACCTGTAAGTTAGTTTCAGATGGTGACAGGCCTGTGCCCAAGGGAAGATCTGATTTATAATCCAAGATAGCACATGACCAACAGAAGAGATCCTAGCAGTTTCACCAGTACGTACAGTAATTGCATTGTTATATAATCATGCAATCAGAGAAAGGTCTGGGCTGGGAGGGACCTCATACAACTCGGCTTTTTGGGCTGCCAGTGCACATTACCAGGCCATGTTGACTTCTCATCCATTAATATCTCCAAGTTGCTCTCCTCAGGCCTGCTCTTAAATATTATGCATACACCTGAATTTATTCAGGTCTGGAGAATCCCCCACACAGGTAACAAATTAGTATGAGTTAGGCAGCTTTTCATACAGCACACTGGCTCATCTAAGTTTGTTAACATAATGGACATATTCTACAGAATTTTGTAGTATAAATTTGGTATAAAGGACCCAGATAGTTAAATATAGAACACATCCAGATAAAACCAGCTAAAACAACTGATAAAAACTATAAGAGATCTTTTGTTGTTAACGGGAAAAGTCAGGGACTCAGGTTTACTGATACTTGTTGCAATCTTCAAAGCTGGTAAGGGCTTGTATTAAGGAAAAGTCCCCTACTTTTAAGGGCTTAAACTTCACTATATTCATCTGAGTTTTACTGTTTTCAAGAAACTGTGCAGACATCCTTGAGAAGCTGATAAACGATTCAGTCAACTTGCAAGTGAAGAAGACAAGTACAATCCCTAGGCACTTACTGGACAAATAGTAGGTGACAACTGGTAATGATCATTCTGTTCCCTTGTTCTGTGCAATATGGTGCCTTGGAGGGAAACCCTAAGCAGCATAGTGTGGCAGCTAAGAGCCTCAGAATACCAAATGGTCCTGCCAACACACATTAGCCCACTTGCAGCTCCATAACAAAGCTAACTAGAACCAACTACAGAATCAAGAACAAGGGAATCATCTGTACTCCGTGGATCAACACCATGACACTAAATCCTGTAGTAATCCACAGGTCCTAGTTATCATCCAGACACCTCCAGCTAAGTCATATTAGTGGGACAAGGCTGCTTTTCAAAAGTAGAGTTACCATGCTTTCCATTGCAGAATGGCCAGCACTTGTAGATTCTTTCTAACCAAAGATAACTGCTTTGTTTTTTTAGTGCCTCCTCAGAAAAACTCAAATTGATATGGACTTTATTTATTCTTCCATCAGGAAATAGAAATAAAGGTAAAAATAGTTATAATGGGAGAATGAGTGCAAAACTATGGAATATATCAGGTAGATATATACCTCCATATACCATTATGGAGATATCAGGCTACAAAGGTAAGACAAAGGATCACTAAACTTTATCCTTTGCTCCTTTGTCTAACCTTTTTAGCCTAAGTTTCCCTACAAAACTCTTGATATTTTCTTTCTTCCAGAACTCGCAAGAGCACAGGACCTTAAGCAAAACCACAAGATTTTAGGTTGCAAGCTGAAAGGATGATGATGACGATGATTATTATCATCTTTTCTTCAATAGGTTAGCAAATAATTATAATTACATTATTTGACCCTAAGAGAATATGTCTAGTCCATTAGAGAAGAATGCCTCCCCCCTATTTATTTTTTTTTTTTAGTTCTATACCTACCCTTTCTATGCCATAATAACTAGAATTCACAGCACATGAGTTTAAAAATGTACATACTGATACTGAATCATATAACTTCCTTCCAAGAGGAATTTTTTTTTTTGTTTAAATTTCCACTAAGAATTCAGAATAAAGGCTATCACATTTACTACAACAGTAATCAGATCTGTCTTTAAAATCACAGACTACAGAGCTAACACTAAATGCCAATGATATATATGCACCTTAGGGCATAGTTTCCTTATGTATAATGATCCTTAGAGACATGATCTGATTTCTGTAGCAAATTCATGTATACTCTTAGACCCCTTCCTGACATTGTAAAGTAGCATAAAACTACTTTGATGTCTATTTCAAAAATAAAGAGATAAAGCTTATCAGTGGAAGAAAATTCCTGTCTGTCTCTGGAAGATGGAAGGGAACTAGTGCTTATGAAAATGTCTGATGAAGGTAACAGCCAATCCTAACTAAAAATTTGACACTTATGTGATTTATAAGGAATTTTCAAATATCTCATGGCTACTACTGAAAACACTACTTGATAAAACTTATGATGGTGGGGAGGGATTTGTACCTTACAAATGACACAGCTGAATTAGAACTGAACTTAGTAATTACTTGAAATCCTAGTACTGATTTTGAAAGAAACATGTGGAGATATTGGTGCAATAAAATAGTAAACCGAACTGTATTTAACATGAAGGCACTATTTGAGGTATTGAATGTAACCTGTGCTTCTAACAAGAACAGTATTATCTTTCATTCTGAGGAAAATAAATAAGGACTAAACCCACAATGTTTCATTTCTGAGAGAAAAACATCATCCTTCAAACCTCCGAATCAATGGCATTAGTCTATTGCAATTAATTAAATTCAATACAATATAAGCATTTCCCCAATAATTCTGGCTTGGTTCCATCCCAACTCTTCATGTGCAAACTCTACCAGGTTCCTCTTTCATAGTCGGAAAATGTAGGATTAAAACCTCACCTGCATACCACTTCCTTTGTCTCCTGTTTACAGTCTAAATAAGCTTTCCAGAGGAGAGTCTACACCTTCTTGGCTCATCTCAAACAGGGACTAGCCCTCATTGCAGCCCCCAGGCATACTCAGCACAAACACTGGATAACCAAACAAAGCAGTCTCCTGCCTGTTCCTGGCTGCACTCGCCCTTGCAGCAAGTCTTCAGAAGCAAGAGTTGAAAGGCAAACACCTCAACCGAGCACAAAGGCAGCTGTGTGTGTGTGTGTGTGTGTGTGTGCAGAGACAGGAACTAACTCCCTCACAGCATTTGCTTAAGTAGATTCACCTGGGCAGATGGTTTCTCCCCTTGCACTGGCAAACCAGTTTCAGTGTGTTGGCCCTGGGAGCCCAAAGGTTGGTGCATGGCCGAGCTAACAAGTTTTGCTGAGAAGCAGGGTGTGCTTGCACAAGCCTAATGCAGTGCTTCTGCAGCCTCACAACTCCTATCAGCAACTGGAATGATTATCATACCAGAGACTGAAATTAAAAAAAAAAAAAAAATCTTATAAAATGTTTCTCACTTAAGTATATGTGCAATATAATGGAAACCCAGTCTGGCCTATAGCAAACCACCTGCGTTCAACCCACAGCCTCCAAACCCCATAAGGTTTCGAAGGGCAACCTGAAATTGTGTTGGTTATCCCCACAATTCACGCCTTTGAATTTTTTCAGTATTTTGGGCATAGAAAATAACCACTTACCCTTCCAAGTGAAAGCCATCTGTAGTGGATTCCTGCCTAAATGGCAGAAGGTGAAAGATGTGGAAGAGCATCAGCAAAAGCCTGCCCGTGCAGATCCAGCTCATTCCCTCTAGAGCAGGGCAGTCCCAGTCACTTTCCTCATTCCCGTATCCAGGGACGCGCTAGCACTAAGTCCTACTTCTTGTCCTCCCAAAGTTTGCATGAGAAATGAAGTACAAATTAAATTTCTCTTTTTGTATACCAAGAGTCTAGTGATGGTTTTGGAGGCAAAAGTGCCTGCTATAATGCACTCAAAAATTTCAGATCACATCCAGGGAGGCTATTAAGTCTACCAGAAGACTTAGAGATTTATTTCACTTCCTGAACAGAGACCAGAGCTCTGACTTTCAGGGAATAAGTCAGATTTCAGACAATACTTCAGAATTTCAGAATATGTTATTGCCTGAAATGTCTGTGTTTCCATTCCCTGTTACAGACATGACCTTGCTGAGACCTGAGACACAACCAGCACAGCCACAGAACGGCCGTAAGACATTCCCACTGCTTGTCCTTTGCTACTGCTACTACTGTTGCCCGCAGATTTTTTCTTTTTTTAACAGCCTCTTAATGAAATGCCAGTGTATTAAAGGGTTTGCATAACAGTCACAGAATTTAAAACCCAAGTGACTGGCTACAACATCAGTAAAAATATTAGCAGAGCACTTCCTTATCATATACAGCGTCTCTTTATCCCTCTCCTTGTGTTTCATTTATGATTCTAAGTTCTGTTACTGAAGTTGTAAGTCAGAAACAGACAGCATACTGCACTATATAATTAGAAATGGAAAAGTCCCTGCAGCCTTTAGACTCTAAGAAGAAAATATATTTAGAAGCTTAGATATGTTCCTATTCACACAGTTTCAATAGAGGATGCATCAGCATTTCCGTTCTCTTAATCTCTTTTTTTTTCTTAAAGGCCTTAAACTCAGCTGTAAGGCGACACTCCAGACACAAAATTGGCTAAAAAGAAGTTTATTTATTGTTTAAAGGCCTTAGGATCCTTTCTACATTCTATTCTGTTTCTGAGAACTTTCCGGACAAATCTGGGGCTCTCTCTGAGTTAATGCTTTCTGCCACCTCAAAAAGATGCTTTTTTTTCCTTTTAGATGGAATGTCTTTGGGATGCCTTTATTACAGGGTGTCTTGTTTTGGGAGTGCATACATATGTACACACACACTCCCACACCCCCCCATCTTGGCTGAAAATATTCCCCAACCTAATATCTGGAATCTGACCCCAAAGACACATCATATTACATCAAACTGGGCACAGTGAAATCCCATGCAGAGACATCCAAGCCAGCTCAGACACTGACAGAGTAGATCTAGAGTAGAAAACCAGCCAGATCAATATCTTCCATATGTCTACAGCCTGTCCACAGGTAAATGGCAATATTAATGCAGCTCTGCAATGCTGAGCTCATTTAGCACTACCTTGAGCTTCCACACATTCTGACATGTAGTGATTGATTTCAAGAGGGGACCATTAGTGGCTCCCAACAGGAACAGGAACAGAAGAGAGAGCAGTCACAAACCTTTAGTGCAAAACCTTGTGCAGCAGATTAAAACCCTGGCCCCTGGCAGCAGGACTGCTGCAGGTGCACACTGAGGCAGCAAGGCAAAACAGCCAGCAAGATCTGCACTGGAGCTGCCCTGCTGAACCTTCTGACCACATCCCAAACACCCAGTGGCTCACACAGAGATCCAGCCCTTGGCCTAATGGAAACAGGGCTACTCCTATGGCCAGAATGATCCAGCCAGAGGGAAGCTTGCTAAAATGTGTGGAATAAGGTGTTCACTCATCTAAAAGATAAAAGCTACATGAAGTTATAAACTAGACCACGGTTCCATCTAGCCTGGGGTTTCTTTCCAACTGTGGCCTGCAGCAGATGGTAAAAGAAAAATATTAACACAGTGTTTTATCCAGAATACATTTGCAGCTGCTGGACTCTCCTGAGCCAATAGAGCCAAATATCCAAAGTGGATAATTTTTTTTACATAAATTTGAAGTTTTTCAAAACTCTTGTAAACTCAACATGCCCAGTATTTTTTTATCAATGAATCTCACAGCTTTGCTACCAGTTAAAAAATTCTCCTTGTGGTTATTTCAATCTGCTATTTATTAGTTTCATATGATGTCCCCAAATCTTTTTGTTAGGAGAGCAAACATAAGTCCCCTGGTCATCACAATTTTTCATCCTAAAAGGCCCTGCTAGACAAGCTCTTCAAGCCAAAGGGATATTGATGAACTACCAATAATGCTGATTTAATTTCAGAGATGGAAACACCACCACTCAGCTTTCTGTATATCTGAATGCCTCTTGGCTGCAATGCCTACAGACTTACAACTGAACTCTGAAATAAAATGGAAAGTTAAGGTCAATTTTTTTTTTATCCTTTTTTCTTGACGAAAATGCTGAACAAATTTTCCAGTTAAGCAAAAAAGAAAAAAAAAAAAAAAGAAAAAAAGGAACAATCTAATGAACTCTGAATGAAAACAAAATTAAATAAGCTAAAAGATTAGGCATTCAGAGAAACAAAAAATCAAAACAATCTGCTGTCTCCAACGTCATCTCAGAAAAACACTTTTATTGCCTCTGTTTCCATCAGTGAACCTGTTGCACTTTGTATAACATAATGCTCTTCTTAGATTACAGTGTTATTATCCCATTACTCAGGGAGCATCCTCAATAGCAAGATGGCAGAAATTCTGCCTGCTGCTTTGACTTGATGAAATCTTTTCATACATTACAGAAATTTACAAGAGCACACAATGGTCACCTCAGGCCAGGGGTGAATGGGTTTACACCAAAAGAGTATAGATTTGGATTAGATATTGAGAAGACCCTTGGAGACACCCTTTACTCTAGGGGTGGTGAGGTGCAGGTAGCCCAGAGAAGCTGTGGATGCCCCACCCCTGGAAGTGTTCAAGGCTAGGTTGGATGGGGCACTGAGCAACTTGGTCTAGTGCAGGTGTCCCTGTCCATGGCAGGGGGCTTGGAACTATCGGACCTTCCAACCCAAACCATCCAAAGATTCTATGTGATGAACTCTAACAACCAAAGTAATATATGCAGGTCCATGTAAGATTGGTGCTGAGCAGACCTCAGGACATCCATAAAGAAGAGATCCTGGTCCCCCACAGCCTCTCCCTGGCTTTCAGAATACCACACTCATGGCAAGGTTACTCTGGCCCAAATAACCTTTCCCGGTCTTTGAGGAAGTGAAAGAACATTGAGAGGAAAGAATAAAAATACAATGATTTCATAGTCCCTGCAGTTTACTGGTCTGATTTCTCCTCTGGAAGCTGGAGCCTCATGTTCCCCACAGAGAGAAGGACAGTGAATGCAGGTTCCCCTAGAAGATGATTTTGTCACTACTTTTGTGAATGAAGGCAGCCCTGATTTTCTCTTTCTCTTTGGCACATAAAAGCAATTTGGACCTAATTTTGTACCAAAAAAATGTTTGCTCAGCTTCAGTATAATAGTCTTCTTAGACCTGGAATTTGAAGATAGCAAAATTTATTCAGTGATGCAGCCCAGCACTCCACTGAGAAATGATCTCAAGGGCAACAGAGACATAAAAAATAGGTTATTTAAATTATTACAAGCCAAATAAAGAAACAATGTAATTTAAATATATTGACACATGCACTGAAAACTTTTAAAAATGTACTGCTGCCAAATGCACTAAGTATTTGTATTTTAAATAATTGATAAAAAAAAAAAAAAGGACTTGGCTAGGAGATTGGAGATTCAAGGCAAGTTTTAGCTGTAGGAATGAATTTGTTACCAAAATGTCAAAGCTAATACGATGCAATGAGCATTCGTATAATTTAAGAAACTTCAGCTTCAAATAATAATAATTCTTATGAAAATGATGATAATAATAGTGTCACATTATTGATTTCTAAATCAATATTAATTTTAAAATTTGGTACAATATTGACTTGGTATTATTTCAAATCTACTCATAAAGGCAGAATGCAGAATGGTCAATAATATTCAGGTGCTAAAAACGTCAGTAAATTTTAAACCAGCTACAAATGTAATTCTTTGAATCCTTGCCTCTGGAAAAAAAAAAAAACAAACACAAAAAAACCCCAAAAAACAACCCACGTAGATAAAATTTCTCATATATGTACTTGATGACTGAGCCAACAGAAAAAAGTAAAAAGAAGTACCATTCTTTGTGTGCCTGGTAAAAATAAGAGAGGTTAAAAACGTTTCACATACAAGCCCCATGCAGTACAAGGAGAGAAACAAAAGCCCACTCAGTCTGATGCCTCCCAGAAGAGCTCAATCTCCTTACGCACACTTTGAGCATGGGGAGTAGTTATTAACTAATGGTAGCTCATCTCACAGGGTGTAGCTACATGGGCTTGAGGGAGGAGCAGCTGACACCCTTTCAATTTGCACACAGACTCAAGCATAAACTTCTAGAATAGAAGTCAGGTTTACATCTACCACAGGAGGACCTCTTCTTTCATCATTTATTTTCCTTTATCACAAACATCCTGAAAGCAGAATTATATCCTGTCACTGTATAATGATTTTGGAGGTACAGATGTTCTAAATCATTTATAATGAAATTATTTTCTGTACCATCAAGCTCAGTTATGCTTGGCCAGAATAACTCAAGGCAAATTAACTCTCTTGCTGGGTAAGCCACACCTGTGGTAATTTTGTACAGAGTTTATGATCTTACACTTCCCACATTATTCATTTTAAAATGTCCTCTGCATAATTAGCATTCTCTTCAAACAGAGTTTGGGACTGCAATACACAAACACACGTCAAAGTAAAGCTGCTGGGTTGAAAATAAACCAGACACACAAGTATAGAAGACAAAGCAAAACAATTGTCCGAACACAGAAGAGCATTTTGCACTTTGCAGACATGATTCCCACCTCAACTTACTGAAAATGAAGCACAACTTTACTAAAAGCAAAAGATTTGCAGCAGTGCATCACAGACACTGGCACAAGGAGACTCAGGCCAGCAGCTCCACCAGATAATGCCTGCAGACACTGCCCAGCCGGCAGCCACGGCCTGAGTGCCTGGCCAGCCACTGCCCAAAGGCCAGTCAGACACTGCCCAGCCAGCAGCCCCAGCCAGCTCACAGCTGTGTTTAAAGGTCTGTGTTGGATGGCGAGTTCATGGCAGCAAGGGGATGGCAGAGGAAGCAGATAGGGAAGCATGGGCAGGACAGGGCAGGAAGGGGAGGGGGCATGCAAAAGGTGGGCAGGATGCTGGAACTGGCAAGCGTTCTCTTAAATGGGCTCAAACATGTATCAAACTTTCTTTATTAAGCTCTTGCAAGATCTACAGGAACTAACGTTCAGTTTTTCTATTCCCCTCTCCCAAAATATTCTCCCACCCTGCATTTCTTCTCCCACTATACTTCTCATCCAGCTCAATCCTCAATTTTGGTATCCTTTGCTCTTACCACATTTTTCCATTCCTCTGTCCGTTCTCTAACTCCCAAGTTATCCTCAGTCTCTCTGCGTCTTGCCTCCTGCCACTGCCATGAACGATGCTTTCCTTCAGAAACTACTCCTACTAGCAACCGAGTGCTGGAACTCCCGGTACATCCAGCCCCTGCTGCTGGCTCGGCTCGATCCGGGCGGCTCTGGCAGCCTCTAATGGTGGCCAGAAGGAAAATTGCTGCTCACAGGACAAGGAGTCGGATCTGCTCGTCAACAGCTGAGGCCGGAGAGGAACCTTGGAGAGGCGAAGGATGAGCAGAAGGAGGTGTAGGTAGCTGTGGGGTGTTGTGAGAGGAAGGTGTTGGGATAAAGGAAAGGGAAAGAAAACAAATCTCTGTAAAGCCTGGGATGAATGAGGGCATCAGGAAGCAGCCAAACTCCTCCCAGCTGTAGGGCTGCTTGGCAGGTACTGGGAAGTGCCGCAGGCCAGGCGCTGTAGGTGTGGTAGAGGGCAGGGACAGCTCCGGCTTCGCAGCCCTGACTTACCCTCGGAGCCCTCTGGTCCGGCTGTCCCAGCACCACGGGGGCTGACGCTCAGAGCCCGGGGAATGGCAGCAGTCTGGGCCAGGCTGTGGAGTGTCCAGCCAGGGGACAGCCTAGGCGCCGACTTGGGACCGATGAGGTGCGCTCAGTCTATTGAAGGCACTGAACCGCTCAGCTGTTCCTAAATCCAAGTCAAAATGCTCCCAGCTGACAGCAGCAGTGTCTGCAGCGCGTTCAGGTTTGTGCAGGAAAACCAGTTACAACAGATAACCCAGGAGGCAATCCCAGGTTCAGGATTTTTACAAGTACTTTTCATCTGGGGCTCTCAAAGGGCTTTGCAAATATGAACTCGTTTTAGCTTCACAACAACCCCCGTGAGGCAAAGATAATGATCACTGTATCCATTTTACAAATGGGGAAACTTGAGCACAAAAGAAGAAAAGTGTTGCCAAAGATCAGGCCCAGCAAGTTGAGCACAAAACGAAGCAGCACTGCCATCCTCGTGCTTGCACCGACAAGCAGAAAACCCTCCCTCCTGCTTTGGTGTGATTGGAATAGCTATTCCCAACATAGGTGCAGCCTTAAAACAAATGGAGGAGGAGAAAACACGTTGTTCAAGTTCAGTAAGAAACTCCACCAGCTTCAGAGCATCAGTACCATTAAGTTGCATACAACACAGCTGCAACTCAGAGCAGAGTGCAAACAGGAACAGAGGAAGCGCCAAAGCTCATCGTTTGTGTTGCTAGGATTTGGGGTAACACACAGGATGGCATGACATGAGCAAGTTTGATACCAAAACTCCCATGTTGTGGGGAACTTCTGCTCTAACAGCTGCCAGAAAAGTGGAGTGTAACAATGAAAGGAAAAAGTAATAAGTAATAAGTAATAGTAAGGAAGGTACCAACGATGAGGTACTGTCAGAAAATACAGCTTGGCTAAAGTCTGAAAGTCCAAATTCTTTATGCAAACCACAGCCAGGAGTTTTGACAGGGTATGAACTGTCTCACCATGTACTAGTGGTTTTGGCTGTCAGAAACAAAATGTTGACCAAGTTTTTTTCTTCGAAGTTTTAAAATCAGTTTTGCTGCTTAAAAGGAACTTTTTTGTTGTTGTTGTTTTTAAATGGTCACTCAAGTCAGTGTCTTTTCTCATCTAAAATCTTATTTTCAGGTTTTGTGGAAATTGAAAGAAATGAAAAATACAACAGAACCCCAGAGGGTTATTTCACAGAGATGTGAAATATTTTTTCCTTGACTGATATTAGAATCCACAGAAAGCAGATGATTTCTAAGGTATGCAACCACAGAAAGCCTCTTACTCCAGATAAATTGTCACGGAGCTATTTAAACTCATAACTGCAGTATCAGGGCAAACATGTTGATGAAATAATCACTTGGATTTGGCTGCACAGTGCTGTTCTGCTGCTGCAGCACTCTGGGGCGACTGTAATTCAGGCAGGATGGGTAATAAAGGAACTCTTTGGAGAGAGACCTGTTAACCAGTTCAGTACCATTGCATGGAATTTCTAGAGTCCTAGCACCATGCTAATTTACTTGAGTGTTATTCACAAGCAGTGGAATTCAATTAGTGGAAAACAGCTCAGAAATATACGGGGGAAGGCACTGATGCTTTGTATTACAAAATAAAATATTTTCTATAAAAATGTCCATCACTGATGTCTATAAAGGTATCTATAAAGAGGTTCCTAAAATTCATCAGTTTGAAATACCACAATCTAGAGAGGTACCTTTTATTATTCATCAACTTCTATTCTCTTTGCCTGACAATTTGGCTGTTGAAACATAGTTTTACTTTCCTTGTATCTCATAAAACAATTTTTACAGCCTACCACCTTATTTTCAAAATAGGAAAAGCGTAATATAAATAATGATAAATAATACATATGTATAAACAAATTATACATATGTATAAACAGTGTGTCAGAGACACACTGGGGATCTGCAATACTGAACAAAGAATGCAAACTTTACATAGGAAAAAGAGAGAAAGAAGGATTTAGTGAACAAAAAATGAAGTGGTGCAGGCAACAGAGAACAAAATTTTGTGGTCATATATTCCATTGATGATAAGACATATAAGTTGTTAACTTAAAATGTGAGCCATGGTAAGACATGTTAAACTTTGGAAAAAATGTACGAAAATCAGATTTGGATTTTGTGACCTGCGTTTTTTCATGTAGATTGTCCGTGGTAATTCTTTTTTTTTTTCAGTTCCATGGTAGCTCAAAAAAAGATACACACAGCTACACAGATAAATGCAGTTAATAAGATCAAACTTTCTAACACAGACCAGGACAGAGCGAACAGTTGATAATTCATGATCTAATTTATGACTGTCTGCAAAGCAAGCATGTTTTGCCTAATAAGGTGAATGCCTCTTTATTAACTTACTGCTGGATTATGTACTGAACTAATAGTATTGTCAGAGGCCTGTAAACAGTGCAGATATGAATCAGTGTTTTGTGGTAGCACCATAATTATAACAACATCCTGAACAAGCTGTGTACCATTGCACTGCACACAGACCTGGTACTGATAGGCTTAGTACAAGATCAGAAGTTAACAGGGACTTAGGCAGCTAATCACAAAGCAGACACACTTCTGTTTTGATAATACAAGGATGGTGGAATAAAGCCAGTTCCCAAGCTGTATTAGAGGCACATGACACACTTGTAAAGAACATGATCTCTCCTGGAAAGGGTTCTTCATGTTAATCTGAAAAGGCCCCATAGTGTCATTCTCAATTCATTTCTTTGTGAGCAATCTAGAGCCACAAATGGACTCACAACTGTGTGCCTGCTGCTGCAAAGAGCTGGGCTTCAGACTTTCTCAGAGGCAAAGCACAGCCCACGGGTGTCTGTTATCTAACCAGCTCTCAGGTGGGGACTCACTTCTGCTTTCTCTCCTCCCTTTCTTCTTTCCTTTGAATTTCTCAGGTAAACTGAACATAATACTAGTGTTTCTCAATTCCAGATTTCAAGCTTTGAATTAACAGCATGATATCATATTTTTTACTCTGTGTTTCATTTTAGTCAAACACAGACTTAATTTAAAATTTTCATCAGGTCACAATTTTTTCCCCCAAAAAAATATCCATGAGAAAGGGTCTTAAGAGTTTCTCCCTTGCTACATATAGCTAACTAAATTTGTAATCTTTGACACTTCACAGCAGGTTAGTTGACAACTGAAGAGAATACCAATTTAATTTGTTTAGAGCCTTTGCTGGTAGGCATTTAACTGAAGCCTTTAAGGCACAGAAACGTAAGAGAAGGAATCACTATTCCAAGCTTTCTCCTGATTTACTGGATGACTGAAGGCAAGTTATTTTGCTTCTTGTCTCCTGCCATCAGCACGTGTATAACGTTCCTTTCCTCACACCAAATCACTCTGAGAGCTGAGGGTGGGAGGGAAATACAATGGGGAAGGCTGACAAGGTGCCAGAACAACACAGCATGCCTAAAAAATATTGCAGCTTTACAACACTAAACCTCCTAGCAATCAGTGATTAAAGAAAAGGAAAGATACATCAACTAAGGAAAGATGAACAATGCACAGCCTTGTAAGTTTTTAACCTATGATAATCAGCTGGCTGGGGATACCAGCGCTGTTTCTGATTAGTCTGCCAAAGGTAACTCTCAGTTGATCTGATTTCCTCAACCTGTTTAAGTTCTCCTTACAAATGTCCACGCTTTAAAGGAAAAACAATTGATAGGTTCTCAAATGGGAAGAGACTGGCAATCAGTTTCCTAGAAGAAAGAATGAATTAAGCAGCCACAGGTCTGGGCAACTAACCAGGGCAATGTGTATCCTCCCAGGCACAACCAATTTCTTCCCTTGGACTGAGCCCTTGCATCTTTCCTCTTGAATACAGCTCAGGCTTAAATACCAAAATAACCCTGGTACAACATTAAAAGTCAAGCTCAATACTGTCCAAATCTATCTCACAGTCCTGTGAATTAACTCATTCATATTCTGTCACAAATGCAATAACTGACTTTTGTATCACAGGTTCAGTAAGATTCCTGTGACCAAGTGATTGGTATAAAATGTGAGATTTGAATTCTTGTTCTATTGAGTCTTTCATCTAAGATTCTTTCTAAGATCCTTCTAAGATCTGTTCTAAGATTCTTTTATCTACTTTTCTAGAACCTGTGATAAATTGGCATTTAAGAAAACAAAGAGAAACAACTAAGGAAGTTAAAACTACTGGAGGCTGATGGGAGTTTTTCTCCTGGCCAATAACTGGCCAGTTCTGAGAATTGACAGTAGTTTTAACCATTGAAAAGTGAGATCAACCTGTGAACACCACCTTAAGACCTAAGCCTGGGAATTTCTTTGTCTCTTTGTTTCCTGGCTGTGAAAGGTAACAGAGCTTTAGCTGGCTTCCTGTGCCCTGTCCAGGCCATGCGGCCCAGGCAGGGCTGGGCTGGGCCTGTCGCAGCTCCCAGCCAGGATATGGGGCCTGCGGGGCTTGTCCCGGGCTCTGGCCGGGCCAGGTTCTGCTGCAGCTTCCCAGGAAGCCTCCGGGGTGGCTGAAGCTTTTCCCAGGGGGGGGGCCCAGCTCTCTAAGCACCGATGAGCTGAAACCCAGCAGCATAAACACCTGCAGCTTGAGCAAGATTTTAACCCTTTTACCACCCAGATGAGACTTGCAGATTTAATCCCTTTTCCAGGAAGAAGGCAAGAAAGTGTGATCAACAGGTAGAGAGACAACAAAAACTATTAAAAACAGTGAAGAAAGGAATTAAGCGTCAGATGAGGAGATAAATAAGATGCTTTAATAAGCTGAAATATTCTTTTGTTAAAGCTATGGAAATGGACAATAATGTTCTAAAAAAAAAAATCTCCTTTAACTTGTGAAAGAGTATTTTGGAAGGAATTAAGTATTTCAAAGTGTGGATTTAAGCAAATAGTGAAGTAGTTGTGATCCTAAGAGATGTGGGAACAGAAAAAGAGAAGTAATAATTGAGGATTTGTGACCCTTAAGAGGCAAAGAGAAAACTTCTGTTTCCAGAGAGGCTCCCAGAGACAGATGGAGAGAACTTTTGCCTTTGAATAACTCATCCTTAAAAATGACATCCCTAGATTCATTTGACCCATAACACACCTCAGAGTGATGTGAAATGGGAGAAGAAAACCTGATGGCAGTTTTCCAGGCAGCTGGCATCAGAGAAATAGAAAGCCATGAGAAAAATGGTTTTCTTGTGAAAAACTCCATAGATTAGCAGAAGAAAACTTCTTTTTTTCTACAAAGACTGATGAAGACTATGGCAAAATTGGGACTGTTCTAACCACCAGGGTTTTTGTTTGTCTCTATGTTGTCATGTGAACAAGGGAATGGTTGGGTAGTGGGAAAAAAGGGCTTCTGAAAGTTTTATTCTGGTTTCTTATTCTTGTAGTTTTGTTAATAAACTTTCTTTATTCCTTTTAAGTTTTAATCCTGTTTTGCTCTTCTTCTAATCAATATCTCACAGAAAGAAATGAGTAAATTTTCTAGTGATTTTTTAGCTAATGCTTTAAAACCACGACAGTACCCAAGACCTTTCAAAATTTTCATTTTCAAAATTGTCTTTTCAAGCAGGAAAAGTGTATTTTGATAGCAATACATAAGGAACTCACATGGCCCTTTCATTCCTGTAGAGCGAGAAAGCTTTTTTCAGAAAGTTATCTCTACCAGAAAATCAAATTTAGACTGTGAGAAACTATAACCAGTAAGAGTGATTCTTAAATCAAAATAATTTTGATTTATAGTTGTTAAAAATGTGGTAATATTTTGTGAGTCTGTGCTCTTTTAAACTTAGTAATAATCGAAAGCTTTGTATTATTCTTTTAGTTGTTTCCCCCCCATTAGGTTCTGCCACTAAACCATGTTTCTAGTTCCATAAGCTGATCACTTTTGTGACCACAGAATGAATGGTTTTGTATGTGTTGCCTTTTAGAAGCCAGAGGTTCATGTATGATGATAAGCCAAAAGAAGTAACTACTGAATGTTATACTGAAGCTTTTTGCTTTATGTAGTCAAAATGAAACAAACACTGTTTTGTTTTTTTTTCTCTGACAAAAATGCAAATAAAATAAAAAAAGGCACTGAGCCATAATTATTGGGATTCTCTTTCTTCCAGAGAAGAAAAATCTAAATTCAGAACTTCTTTATTAAAAAGTAGATGCTTGTCCATGGACAACCAACATTAATAAGATAGAAGCAGAAGTTTTTATGCATCAAAAGTTTTAAAAGATCAAACTGTTGAGAGAAATTCTCCTTCAACTCAGTGGGAATGACTGCTACTGTCAGAAAGTTTATATTCTCTGTCTATCCCTGACTTGAAACTCAAATCTTCAGAGAAACACAGCATGAAGCATTCAGAGAAAAAATAACCTCCATTTAGTTCCAAGGTTATTATAGTCACATTTAGCTAAATAATTAAAGCTAAAATATTTCTTAAAATTCCATCAACTGATATATTTTATATTATGTATTATATATTAAATAATTTTCTGTATATTATATGGACTTCATAAAAAGATTCCACAGCTTTATTTTTCAAGATGAGGAGTTAGTGTATTGACCTAAATGTCTTCTAAAATCTGAGTTGTGCAGTGTGATGGTTCTTACACTAGTTCTACAAGTCAGGGCATTTTAGGGAGAGTAGTATGTAAACATATCCATTAGGATATATCCATTATCCTTCCTTGAGGAGAGCACTGGAGCGGGTGCTGATCACCTCTCTCTGGTGACCAGCAATAGGACACGAGGAAAAGGAATGAAGTTGCTCAGAGGAAATTCAGACCAGACACGAAGAAAAGATTCTCCACTCAGAGCGTAGTTTGTCCCTGCAAGAGGCTTCCCAGTGAAGTGGTTGTGGCACCACACCTGATCGCGTTCAAGGAACATCTGGACAGTGCTATCAGTCACATGGTTTAGTCTTAGTAGTAGTCCTGAGAAAAGCAGGGAGTTGGACTACATTATCCTTTTCAGTCCCTTCTAACTTAAAATATCCTATGGTTCTGTGCTTCTCTGATTTTTGAAAGTTCAGGAAGTCTCTCAAAAAAGGGGATTTTTTATTAAGATGAGTGAAATCTAAAGTGGCTGATAATTATTGCTATTTTTTAAGCAGAGATATGGGTCATGAAGTGATACAAACCTGCACTATGCATTGTATCTACTGTCAATTTCTCCACTAAAGGAAAACCCCAGGAATTTAATCACCTTTGTATCAGTCTCACACACAGGTTTCATTCACCAGAGTAATCTGCAGATTCTGAGAACAATTCAGGCTGGAAGGGACCTTTGGAAGTCACTTAGTCCAATCTCCTGCCCAAAACAGGACCAATTTAAAAGTTCAATCGTATAGTTTAGGACTTCATCTGGATGGATTTTTCACCTCTTGCAGAAGAGAGATTTCATAATCTCATGGAATCACCAGTTACGTTAAAGAGATCTTTTGTCCTCAGACATAACTGGAATTTTCCCTTATTGCAACATATGACTGTTGCCTCCAGTCCTTTCTCTGTGCATCTCTGCTCACCTTGATGCTGTCTTCAGTGCTGCCAGAGCACACTGCTGGCTCGGGCCAAATGAAAGAATCACAATGCCATTTAAGTTGGAAAGCACCTCTTGTCAAACTCCCTCTGCTGAAACAAGTTTACTTGTCCAAGAACATGTTTAGCCAGGTTTCAAATATCTCCAAGGAGACTCCACAACTTCTCTTGAGTTACCTGTGCCCAGTAACACCATAAAAAAGAGTTTCCTGATAATAAGACAAAATTTCACGTGCTTGTTGTCCATTGCTTCTTGCCCTGTCACTGGACGCCACTGATAAAAGTCTGGCTTCTTTGTCTTCTCTCCCTCCCATCAGGTTTATAGCAGATATTTACGTACTTATAACTATACATCTGCCCCTGGAGAGTTATGCCTTCCCAGGTGCAGCAGGCTGCACTTGTCTTTGCATTCATGTAAAATATTCCTAAGGGTCTGGAGCATAGGTCACTTTCACAGTCATGCTGTTTGAAGAACTTCACTCAGCTAAGTTAGATCAAAGAGACATCATGTAAAATGCAGTGGAAGTGATTTTACAGGCTTTTATGATTAAAAACAGACAGCAGATATAGAAGCCAGTTCAGACAGCCCACACCGCTATATAATGTAGAGAATCTGTAAGGCACAGTGTGAAAGAAAAGCAGACAAAAAATCTGTATATTTCTTCAGTTTATAAACACCAATCTCTCATTCTCAGGTAATTAAAAATTGGACTTTTGCTAAGAAACCTATGCTATCACTGCTCTTTGTAGTTGTTACTGCATGATGTTAACCTTTTGTTCCTATAGACTGGCCCTAGCTGATAAACTCTCTGGTATGAAAAATTAATTATCATGTACGTCAGCGAAGACTGCCCCAGGATATGGCCCTTCAGTGGTAATGATCACTGATAACTACATTTTCAGGTGTTCCTAAGAAGTGACAGGATTGTGACTTTGCAGCAAAGTGAAACCCATTTGCCAGATAAAACAAGGAAAGGAAGAATCTTTGTAAAGGAGGAATGACCATACCAAGCATATGCTTAAAACATTATATAAATCTTAGTAGTAAGGTAACTGTACTTGTACTGCTAAACTTTTATTACAAAACACCAAGTTTGCCTCATCTAATCTTAAAATGGATTGATGAATTGCCTTAGTATACTACTTTCTGTGAGTTTAGAAGGTCTTTCTAAGATGTTTACAATACAGACATTATCATGAGTAAAACCTACAGTATTTAATTAATACAAGGATGAGTTATGAAGTATTTTATTTTTTACAAAGATAGCAAAATACTGCAATTGGTTCTGTCTTCTTAATACCTTAAACTAAAAGAGCTTTCATTCGTAATTAAAAAAGCTACTGAAAAGATTGGTTTTTGCAAGGAATTCTTTTCTTTTTAGAAAGGAAATTCAGGTTTAAGACCCCTTTATCTTGTCCATCATGTCTAATTCTACAGCATCGTTTCCAAATACTGCTGTTTCTTCATGCTGTGTTTTCCATGAAGCTCATCTGGCCCAATGCAGACATTTACAGTACAGATCAATACTGGCTGGACTAGGTAGATAAACTCCTTTTCATTTGAATCACCAATGAAAATATAGGCTATTATTCTTCTGCTCTGTTTTAAGCATTGACTTTAGGATGAAATGAATCACAATATAGAAATGCTTAGGTTTTTCCTCACTATTAGTAGGCTACCTTAGGGGTATGTAGCTACATTTTAGTCACAAAGTTACATGATATTAATCCCATTCCTTTTATCTGCAATCTTAGTTAAAACTAAACTCTTCAGGCACTGCCAACCACCATGATTCCTCATGACTATCATAGTAAAAAAAAAAAATCACTTCCAAAATCAAATTATTAACGTAGCATAACAAATATCCCAAACTTTGTCTTTAAACTGGCCAATTCCCCTTTTAGCTTTGAATTAAAGGAAAAAGCTTCAGGAAAAATGTTGCTACCATCTGGTACATTTTATGAATTTTAGACCATCTGTTTTTGGCAAAGGCTCTCAGAGCCAATTTCAGTGCTGAGACCATGAAAGCCTCAGAATTTTATCCCAAGTTTCTCCAGTTAAATTGGCTTTTTGGAGCATTAGCAGGCTGCACAACCAACAGTAAGGTGGCAGCCTCTGTAATAGACAGAAGCCTTTCTGCCTTCAGTCCACAAGGAAAGACAAACACAAGCACTGCTGTGGTTCCTATTGTTTAAGGGAGATGCTGCCATGTATTTGAGAACCCTATCGAGTTATCTGTATGTTTGTTTCAGGATCTAAAGCAACAGACCACTCTGGAGATGACTCAGAACATTACAGCACAGCCATCACATCCTCATGGAACAAAATCATGTTTGGAAACAGCAGTAAACACATCTCACTACCGCAGCCAAATAACAGGAAGCATCTAAAAATAGCTGTGATTATTTAGCAATGGCTTTGTAGTTTGGGAAGTCTTGATACCCTAATGTATAAGACCAATGTATAGTTCTTCAGTCATGAACACACAAAGGCCAGGCAAAGAAGACTTGCATGCTGATATTAAGGTTTCCTCCTGCTGTCCCATCTTACCTTTTGTACTGAAGTAAATACCTGGTACTAAGAAGGAGGTGGCACCATCAAATGCCCTCTATAATACAGGATTTAACTACCCTTATTCAGTTGCTGTAAGCTCCTTCAATCAGCTGTCTCAGCAGAAAGGAGATTCCAGTCATGTAATTTACTTCCCCTGACCCCATGAAAGATCCAGTTGGCATGTGGCTCCCAGAGAACAATTATAATAATAATTATAATTATGCATTATATTTCAGAGCACATGTACTAAGTTTTTACCTGAGTCTTCCATCCTCTGCTGCAGCTCCTCCTGGTATAATCTTAGTAATGAATATCCCAGGATCATCCCCAATGTGTGGGTTATCTGTTCCTCCAGCAATACTGAACCCCAGGCCAGAATTTCCCTGTAAAAATAATAAAAAGTAAATCCATCATTCAGATGCTAGATTTCTACAGAATTCATTTGCACTGCATGAACAAAGTATCCTTGCTTCTTAAATAAAGCATTTTATTTGGCAACTCCATACTTGAAGGCAGGTGACTCAGTCAGAAAAAATTAATTGTCAGTTAAAGAACAGAGGCTGTGAACAGAAAAAGTTCCTGGAGTTAATGATAGAGTTAATGGATGCTCCTACAGAAACAGGATTTGACCTAAATTTGTTTTCAAAAGCAGTCACATAAATTAGCATCTGAACTCCAATATTAATTCATCCAAGTCAATGAGAGCTAGAGGCTAAAAACATTTCAGAGCATTGAAAAAAAAAACTTTCAAAATGACTGTCATTTATAAACAGAAACAGTGAAAAACTTTTAACTCTGAAGTATTTTACTACCCTAGTTTCTGTTACGATGCTTTTAAAAAATCCCCAAAAAATCCCCAAAACAAGAGTACTTCTTTCATCCTACTGATCTGCTGGGACAAAATGTTTGAAGGACATTATAAGACTACTCAATAATCTCACTTACTGTTTCTCCTATTTGTGAGAATATCATGAAAGATAAATAGATATGTACACACATACATATTAAGTCACAAATTAAGTTACTATTTTTCACACATATTTCGAAACAACAATTCTAAATCTCTTTTGGAAATATGTATTGGTTATGCTTTTCTATATAAGTCAACCTTAACTATATGTTTGTTTGGTTGGGTTTTTCTGTGTGAATTAACTTTTTTTTCCCCAAGGGATTCTTCCTTGTTTATAAAAGGTTAAACACAGGTTTAAGACTCTCCCTATGCACAGGAAGTGTCATAAAATTCAATGCAATACTTGATTCTTTAAGGGCCTCTCAGACAAAAGTATTTTCTGTTAGGTATTTAGACTTATCACAGTGATATAACTACATATATATTGCAGAATATGTACTGCAAATTAAGTATATTTAACACTGAAATGCTTTTCTTTCACCAGCTTCTCAGACTATTGGGAGTTTGTTTCTTTTACTGCTGCTTTTGGTAACATATCTACCTCTGTTCTACTAAGAAAAATAATAAAAATGGCACTTCAGTGCATATTTTTCTAAATAATTAAAATCAAATGTCACTTCTGCATTTTTCAACAGTACTTCAGTGCATTCATCGTGATGCATTTTGTGTGTGAAAGCCCACATGTTGCCTGCCTGCAGCATGTCAGATTCTGAATGCTGTTATCAGTATTCTGCATTCACAAGAGATGCAGCTCTCGTTACCCAAGAGATGTGCATGCAATGTGCACCTCTGCTCTCAGCATATAATTGTGAACTAATTTATAATCCAAGGAAATGGATTTAGGACTGAACATATTTTAACACTTCTCAGCTCTCACTATAATATGGAAATCATTATAGTACTGAAACACTCTTTATGTATTTTCTGTAGTTAGCAAACACCTCCAGGCCAGCATTATAAATCTTTGATTTAACCTCCCTTTCATCATTAGGATCATCTCAGATTCAGGTTATTCTCCCAATATTTTAACACATGCCTAATTATACAGCACATTTTACAGTAACATGCTAAAATACTTTAAGATGTTACTTACAGTAACATCCTAAAATACTTCAAGAGTATTTTCCTGAAATCCTTTCTATATGTCACATTATTAATTAAGCTAACTGCCCAACACATAGGAAAGAAAAAAAGACTACTTATACATACTGCAGGAAGCCTGGAAGGAAAACCCTAAAACATTAGTAAAACCAAGGGTGAATTTCTAGAAATTTTGAGTAATACTTGATTTGCAATAAGAAAAAAACCAACAAACCTCTGAAACCAAAATTACTGTGTTTATTCTTAACTTCAAAGAGATCGAAAAAATATGCAGTAATCTGTGTTTCTGAAAACAGGTATATTTCCAAATCCCCAAAACTTAGTTTTGATAGGGAAAGGCAAAGAAGAGGGTAACAAGGACAAATCTGGGCATAATTATTAGCACAAGACACAAACAGCTACACCATAATTTAAAAGAACTGTGTCTGAAGAGCTTTAAATCTACTATCTTTAAATCTACTATCTTTAAAGCTACTATCAAAGCTTGACTGTTATGTGGGGTGTGCTCAGTCGTTACAGTTCATCACATAAAATGCATTCCGTTTTTCAGGAGGAAATAATTTCTGCACACTTCTCCTCCTACAATATCTTTTTCCATTAACATTTTAGTGCTAAAAAATGCTACAGCAATGCTGGCTGTAAGCAGTGATGTGGTAACACTGCTACACACTTCTCAGGGGAATTGTGCTATCCTTGACATTTATCCATAAATGTGCATCTGTTATACTGCAAGACTGTTCTCATTCTGCCTCTTAGGAGCAACCTTTTAAAAGCACAGGGTAGCAGTCCTCACTGGCACTTCTGTATCTAGAAAATTTCAAGCAATTATTCTGGCTGCAGTCCTTGACTTGATCAACAGGATCTACAAGCTGTCAGGCACGAGCTGCCTCGACAAATAGGTCGACCCTGCAAGCCTTTACTGCACCAGAAACGTGCCGCAAAACTTAAAAGCAATCACACTTTTTTTCCGCACTGTGGTTTATGAAGGGTCTGCCTTGCCTACATGGAAAAATCTTCTTTGTACCTCAGATCAAAGCCAACAAGGCAAAAAGCACAGCTACAATCACTCATGGCTTTTTGAGAGCCTTGCTTTGAAAAATAATGCAATAGGAATATTCTGGTTAAAAGGTGGTGAGTTCAGTTCTGAGCAGCAATACTGATGTGCAGATCTCTCCTCGTGCCTCGTGTTTCTCTCCATGCTCTGCATTTAGTATGCAGGTTCACCAGCATATTGTCGCTGTACTAAAATCTCATTGCCCTTTGCAAGCTGTAATTCCAAGTTCCAGTAAGTACTGTTTACTACAGCAATGCTTCCTGAACATTTCCACAAGGCTTGGTTCCCCACCCTTTAGTTTTTGCACCTCCTTTGTCCCATTCCAGAAAAAAAAAACAAACCAACAAAAAGCGTGTGGTAATTATCTTCACAGCTTTTCTTGGCGTATCTGGCTCCCTCCCATTTCATGTTAACCAATGAAAATGCAATCCCTCAGCCATAAACAACAACTGAACCATCACTTAGCCATGGCATTTTCCAAGGTGGAACATTCATGCTTTCTCTCATGCTGATTCATGTTTGGGAGTGGTTCCCCATAAATATCTGTCAAGTTAATTCACTTTACTCTTTCTACTCCAAGCCTTACATCTCTTGTATGCTTACAAAGCAAGTTAACAATGAGCTCAGAGGCCTGGTGACAATGCAGATAAATACTTAATGAAAACTAATAGCAGCTGATACAGAGCAGAAAAAGTTTTCCTCTTTTGGAATACTCCACTGATACTTAATTGAGATTGATATTTAGGCCTAAATATGCTTGCCCGTTTATTTCAGGATCCTTCAGTAGAAGAAATCTATGGAAAAAATCCCAACACGCATAAGGGACAGAAGAAGTTTGAACAAGCCTCAGACCTACAATCTTTTAAAGGTATTGCTCAAACATCATTATTACCATGTCCAAATATATATATATATATATATATACATACATATACACATAAGTTTATGATTCTGTATAAGGGTTCATATCCAAATTATTTTGTGTTCAATTCTTATTAGCTAAATTATCTCTTGACCTAAATCTTTCCATCTCTTTGTACAAGCTCTCAATTTCTACTACCATAAAAACCTCATATAATTAGTTACTGACTATACAAGGAAGATTTGCATAAAATTGCACAGCAATAGATGGATGAATGTACTTTTTAATTGTTAGTTTAGTTTCTTACTATGTTCCCCACCTTTTGCTGCAAGGCTCCAGTCATGCACACAGACTGACAAAAGGCTTAGCATAGCACAACATGTCCAGTTTGGTTTAAACAAAACATTGCCTGAGTTTCCTCCTATTCATGATGGATATCTTGTGCTTCTCAGGTTCAAATTTGTCTCTTGGCTCGGCTTTACTTTTCAAACACAGAAAATTAGGTCAAACTAGCACATCAAAACAATTTCTCCCAGCCCAGCCCCTGAGGCCGCCTTCCTGCTCTTCTGTGAAGGGAAGGTCAGCACTTCATCTTGAGGTTTATTACACCTGCCTGCCTCCTTTATGACTTTCTCAAATGGGGCTTTGCAGGCCACAAGGACCATCTGAATTCTTTATAGCTCAGCCTGAGCAGAGAAGAGGCCTGGCTGTATTTCTTCTGGCCCTGGGGTAGCAGACAACCTCTGACAGCCACACAGCATGACTGCAGATGATGGGTGTTACACCTTCTCCCAGCACTGAAACACAACACTTGGGGACAGAGTAAAATGACAGATTATTCACATGCCAGGGAAAGAAAATAAAACTTGTAAGTTGTGGCCAGTTTGAATCTCTTCCCTCAAGACTGTTATACTTATGAATAAGGATCACAAAAACAAATAAGAACCCCCAGCAGGTATTGGTTTTGGGTAGCCAGAAGGCCTTGAGACCTATCCTTCTTCTTGCTTAGCCTTCTATCTTGTGTTCTCCTTTTACACACCTCTATGAGCAGCCATATATCAGGCTACAACTTCATAGAGCTGCAGCCTTTTTATTTTGTCAGTAATTGACAGAAGTCCTCCACATTGACTTCTGTAGAAGCAGAGTTTAGCTGACACCAAGAGCTACTGAATTATCTTCCCATGACATTGCAGCTCACCCTAGATGATAGCCTTCACTACAATTCTACAAATTATTTTGTCCTTATTGTGTCTCGTCTGTCTTTTTTTTTTTTCTGCTCAAGGGCTGAATTTGTCTTAGAAGAAAGTTTGATTAAGGAAGATGCAAAGTCATTCAGTCTGTAACAAAATCATGAAAGAATATAAGTTCAAGAAGCAGAAAGAATACCAGAAATGCATATCAGTAGCAGACTGAGTAATTCCCTGAAAAAGGGATTGTATTTTACAATACAAGTGATTTGTATTTTACTGTATTAAACAGGCTTGCCACAAGCACACAGAAATTTTTCTCCATTTTAATTTCTTTTTAATTCTAATGAATGAGGTAACAGCAGAACTCACATAGATGCTTTTTGATTGAGTTAATTACTTCAGTGCACCTAAAATAATTTCTCATAATCTTCTGAAGCGACATGATTTTGAAAATCTCTAGCATTAAAATAAGAAAAAAAAAAAAAAAAAAAAGTTGAACTTCACAGATTGCTGCAACCTCACCGTGACACCACAGCATATCAGGAAGCCTGTTTCCAAGTCCATCAGTCAGTCACAAAAAAAGACAGAAGGAGTAATTGTATTCCCCAAAATGTTTTCTAGAGCTTGCAAGCTGTTTCAGGTGACAATACATACTCCCAAAGTCTCTACTACTGAAATGATTTTTGTGTTTAAATTTGGGGTTTTCCCCCCACTGGTTTAAAGGATTTTTTTTTTCCTGTAGGCTTCCTACCTCTGCTCTGGTGTTCACAGCCAAATTTGTGGAATGCTTTTCTTTCACATCTTTTACAGATGACTTTAAAGTATGAATTGCTCCTAAACTTGCAGGTTTGGTCAGAGCAAGTTTAGTCAAGAGAATGCTCATAGAATGATAGCTGACTCATTCCTAGATTCCTAAACACATGCTATATTTTTTATCGTCTTCTATGGTTACAGCTGTTGAAGACCGTATCAACTTTTTTACTGGTGCACCTTAAAAAGTTGTCTGTTGCATTTTACAATGGGAATTATCCTTCAGCTTTTCAACAGCACTCATGATATGCAGGTTCAGAAAATTCTAACCTTTCTTGAGTCTAGGCAATGCTGGTTTTATCTTGTTTATACAAAATTTCAAAATACTTAAATACAAAGATAAGCTACATCCTGTGAAGGCAGTGTAGGCTTGGCAGTAATTCATCAGAATTTCTTAACTTCACATACATGCATGAAAATGCTAAAGCTTTTCAGCTTTACTTTCTCACTCTGTAAATAAGGCAAAGTTTTCTGATATTGTGTTGGTTTAAAAATTATGCTCTTTTTTTTATAAAAAAAAAAGAAAAGGTATTTATTTGGTTTTGCTTTCCAAGTCTTCTAATGTAAGCACGTTCCTTTAAGAAAATGTTGCTGCAAGAAATGGTAATTTATAAACTACTGTTGACTTTATTTCAGGTGGTGGAAAAATATCACCTTGCACTATGAAACATACTGTGAGTGACTTTCATTTGAAACTTGCTTTTATACATTTTAGGAAGATTTTTGATCTTTTTTGTACTAATTTTTAATTTTCACTTCTGCTTTTTAATTTTCATTTCTGCTTAAGTGAAGTCACAGCTTTCTTTTATAAAGTAAATATGAAGCCAATACTTGTTTTTTGCACATGTTCAAAACAGTTAGCTTGAACTACTCAGCAAATTTTTATGTCCAAAATTAATCTCACACAGAGTACTTCTTTAATAAGAGACACTGTTTTATAAAACACCAGTATCTGAATCTTGGCTAAGGTTGTTACCATCTTGGTTTAGGGTTCTTGCCTCAGGATACTTCTGTTTCAGATGAAAAAGACAACACCTTCTCCCATGAGATACAATACCAACCAAAACAAAAAACCAATGAAACCCCAAAACTCCTTCTAAAAATCACATTCACTCTTGTTCTACAATAACAGGTTTCTCCAAGAAGTATGCATGACAAAGTAAAAGCTGAGAATGAGACTGAGAATGAAAAACTTGGAAAACTGTGGGGAATTAATTTTTTTGGAAAGGGACAGGAGAAAAATACAAAGTGCTGTGGGCAAGCAGAGTGAATCAAATAACATAGTCTACAAATGAGACAGAAGATTGACAATTCTGCCCCTAATAGGTATGGGAGGATTACATACAGACCAGGATTTGCTGTGGCTCTGAAACAGTCTGTGAAAGACTTGCTCTTTTTCTCTGTATTAAAGCAGATAAGGTTACTTAGTTTAGCACCTAAGATGCTTATAAGGAGGAAATACCTCTAGATATACTAAGCCAAAAAAGGAAGATTGTGTGAGATTGCTGTAGAGATCTGAGTATTTCTGCAGACTTTGTTCAGTAAGATTTTTCTCCACAAAGTACTCCTTACCTTAAAAATACAGCTCTCCTTTATCCACCAGAGAGTGAATCTATGCAGGGTTATTTTCTACTTTTCAGTCAGCCATGCGTAGATTAACATCACACAGATAGTGGGGGTGTTAGCTGTCACTCAGCAATGCCCAGTTCAACAGCACACAGCCACACTGCCAGCAACAGCTTAACACCTTAATGCTTCATCCCACTGAAACAAATAGGTGATTTGATAATATGCAACGTACTTTCATCCAACTCAGGATTTTGATAGAAAACGTTTGTTAAACCCACCTACTCAAGGCACTAAGATCTTTAAAACAGGATTCTGCTCTGCAATTCTTTCACAATTTGGCAATTATACTAGCATTGGTTTTTATGTTCTAAGAAAGAGTGATACACGCTAAATAACCAAACTATTGTCTGCCACACAGTGTCTGACTTTTTTGCCATCTCCCACTCTAACACAAATCCTGACACATCTAGTTATATCTTTAGACTTAAATCATTCCACTGACACTTTCAGGTATTTGCACATGCTGTACTCTATTGTACTTCTCCTCTCCAGTGTTTTGTCCAAAGCCCCAGTTTCAAAAGCCTAAACATCAAAGCTGCATTTATGTCTCATTCAGAGAACAAGAACATTTGCATATTTATCAGAGTACTGTTGAACTCTTTTTTACTTTCAAATCTACTCAAGAGTATCATAATTCATGAAATTCTCACTTCTCCCACGTACACTGGCACACTCCCTAGAGTCAGAGTTTTGAGACTCCATAGTTATATCATGTTCCATATGGCACAGATTTTCATCTCTCATGATGCCATTTGTTTTCAAGCCCCTTATCAGGTTCAGCACATTCATTACAAAACCACAATACACTTGACTACAACTGCTTCGTATGCTTACTCTCACTTGATAGCTGTAGAGTGATATTGTTCTCTCAATGTTGCACAGACCAAGAATGGTATTCAAAAGAGATGTATTTCAAAAAATGATCCAAGGGATTTTATTTTTCATAATACACATGAAATCTACAACACTGTAAAATGGCCTATCTAGACAAGGAATTAAACCAATTCCGAAGTGAAGCAATTCATGAAAAAGTGATAACGTGTCCTCTGTTTCTACACAGATTGAAGCAAAAGAATAGATGTGAATTCTCTCTAGGTTGGGTTTTCACTATTTTATCTCTATTAAGCTCATGTTAACAGCCTCTGAGCTGTGACAGACATGTGTGCCTAGTTTTTTTTTCCTCAATGTATTTCTTGTCCTACTTCAGCGATATATGTAGGAATTGTCTCTTCCCGCATTATGGGACCATATGACCTTTCCTGTTCTATCTCAGACAGAGAAGTGGGGCAACATATGTTCTCCTTTAGTTGGCTACAGCAATAGCAAACAAATGTCACAAAAAGCAGTCTGATGAGTACGTGAAAAGTAGTATGAGAGAAAACTAAATCATATTCAAAATTTTTCATCACAAAATTGGAGAAGGGAAAAGCTGATCCTGGGGAGTGAAAAGTTTCAATTCACTTGGAGGTTAAAAAAAAAAGAAGAAATACATATGTATTTGTGTCTATCTTTCTTGTCCTTTGGTGTCACTCCAGGCTCGCTGTAGACTTTTTATCAACCAGACCCGAAAGCTTTCTGAGCTCCCAGGGCTGCACAAAAGAGAGTGAAATAGCCAGACCAAGGAAAGGAAAGCACTCAGTAAGTGATAACAGCAACTTGACATAAGAGGGGTGGGGAAGGACAAGAGATAGAGTAAAACATTAAAAAGAATTGAAAGAATAGCAAAGCTTCTTCAAGTAGCAAGCCACTTATAAAACTTTGACAGGATCATCACTGAAACTTTCACAATGCAATTATCTGCAAAAACTGAGGAAATTGAGATCTGTTTAAATGTAACTCTATGACAGAAGTAGAAAGTCACATTTTGTACAAGGACTTAGGGAACAGAAACTTGATTTTACTGAAGCCATGGAAACCAACAGGGTTTCAGCACATAGTGGTAGCAATTAAAAGGAGAGAAGAAAACTACTGCTGACTTCAGTTCTTCTCTAATGATGACACCTCTCATCCCCTTCTGCTGACAATTCAACAGTATGAAAACCCCAATGGATGTCTTGAGATTAGGTGGAAACTCCCTGGTTCAACCAGTTTGTAGCTCTAAGTCTTTGTGTTGAAAAACTGCTGCATGCCTAAATGGGTTTATTTTGACAGATTGCACGATCACTACAGCACTGCTGCGCAAAGCACTTAAGGGAATTTGAGACCCCTGAAGTATCACAAGTCCTGGAATAAACCCAAGTTCTAAGCTATTGTTCTTTTCCATTTGACTGTCATATTCACAGATGTGAAATGAGTGTATTTGGTTGCCCTTGCAGTTTGATTGGTGGTTTTTGTTTAGCATCTTCTTAAAGTATTTCGATAATTTCTTGGGTTATATTTCTTTACTGGAATATATATATATGCTTAGTCATTAAGGTTAAAACTCTGAAGTGATTACATGCATTGTAAGATTTTGATAATATTTTCTTTCCAACTCCTATTTAATCTCACATCAAAGCAAATGCATGCGTGAAACTTCGCATTTGCTGCCTTATTCTAAATCATGATCTTCAGGGCACATAATATGGAATAAAAAGGTAAACTATTAATGAACTAAAAGCCCCCTAGGGCTTCAAAGTTCAAGCACAAGTCCTAGAGGCAAATAACTGAGTATTCTTGCTGTTGCATCACTTACCTTTCCAATACTGCACTGCTCCTGTGGCTAAGCATGCAGAGCTTAGCATTACCTTCTCTTCTAACAGAAATTAAGGCAAGCTTTAAGAAATACAAGGAAGGATAAATAAAATGCAATTCATTCATTTTCAGAGACACACATCTAAATATAATTTTCATAATTTTTTGGTGACCCTATTTTATTGTAACATTTAATTTCAAGTGTCCATTTTTTCCCTTAGTCTTAGTAAACCTGACTGACTATGATCCTGAGCAATGTAAAGCAGCTTCAGAGCTGTCTGTTTCTGAGAAAGAGCTTGGATAAGATGACCTCCACAGAATCCTTCAAACTGAATTATTCTCTGCATCTATGAAACACAAGTGTCACAAATACAAAACATGTTTCAAAATCTGCTGCCAGCCTAGGAATTTTTCAGTCACTAAAAACTTCCCTTCTTAATTTTATCTTAACAATAACATGATGCTTGAAATATTTTGTGTGTATATATGTATGTGTGTGTATGTGTCTCACATATATATATGTCACAAAAAATCATTTTTCCAAGATATATAACTGTACATTCTTTTAGGTGCAGAGACTTTTTTGACATGATCTCTGTAAATGCCAGATGAAACTCGGGTAAAACTACGCCTCATGTAACTTTCACACAGCTCTTTGGAACTAAACAAACCAATTTTGTCAAATTAGAAATGCACAATTCTTTACATTAGAAAAACCAATCCTACAGATGTCCTTCTTGGGGAAAGAAGTGAAGAGGAATCTTTAACCAGGTATATATTTAACAAAGTTGGGTAAAACATTCCTTAGGCAATATTTTCCTGTCTTTCTAAAAATCAGTTAAGATTCTCTGTTCCTTTACCTCCATCAACATTTGTCAAATGTTTGGTCGTGTTCTCAATGCACTAAGCACATACATGAACCAGTACAGACAATTTTGTGCAACAGATCTAGACTACCATACCCCAAAGCAGTCATCTAATAATGTACAATATCAGATTTTTTTCCATTGGAAATTCAAAGGAATTTTAAAGCTCCCATGTCCTACTTCTTGTAAGTGTCATGGTAATGAATCAGATTGAGTCATATTAAAAATACCTAGAATAACTTAATAGCAATTTTCAAGTTTAGTAACATTATTTTAAAGGTGTTTGTTAGTGATTCACTGGCAGAGAATAATGATCTTGTGATTCATGGAAAAGAAGAAAGTCCTTTCTTCTCCAGCTGTACAGATGCCACTTTTGCCTTTTTCAAAGTGGTAGGAAAGGAAAGGGGGAAAGAAGGCTGGGAAGGAGACAGAGGCTGAGTCAAGTTTCCTAAAGGAAGGTTAGACTAGAAACTACCAATGCATACTTTTTAAGAAGAAAAGGCAAAAGTCAACAAAGACATTTTCACTTAATCTCAGACTCTCCATGAAAAGACCACAGTCAAGATGCCTCTGGATCAAATACAGATATGGCTTGCTCACAGATAAGCATATTTAAGTACAGTAACAGGTTTCATGAGCAGAATTTTCAAAATAATAAACCTATTCCTATTGATGTCTGATAGGAATGCCAACTATTTCAAAAGAAACAGGCTACAGATAAACACTTCATGAAAATGCAATCTTTTATGCTAGTTCCTAAAAATTCTGATCTAGTTCTCTTAATATTAGTATCTTAGCTGTATTGTTTTTGTCACTAAAGACCCATTTTGCTGGTTCATTTTAGGAATAACCTCTATGAGAAATAAAACTGAGATTCCTGTTATTGACAGAACGAAAATAACATGAAAGCCCAGTTTCTACTGTGCTCCTGAAACACATTCCACACATCACCCAGACAGTAAATGACAATGCAAACTAAAACCTAGAAAAAATAAATACTTCAGGAAGTAAAAAGACCTATGTGACTGTGAGAATACTTCAGCAATGTGAATGGGCTTGAAATTTTACTCATAAAATAGTCACAGAAAATAAGCAGTATGTTCCTGATACTATAGCTTCTCATGCTAACTGTTCAACATTGGAAAAAATTAGAGAAGGAAGCAATTTCTGCTCAAAAGAAAATTATTACTAACTCAGCATTTCTAAGTACCCCTAGCAGCGAAGCCTTCCCTCTTAGTTTTACTCATGAACATTCGTATTAACAATTGCTACTTCAAGACTTGTTAATCCCCATGTCCTCCTCCTAAAGGACAGGGAATTCTCATATCCCCTTCAGAGCTAAGGAATTGTACTGGGTTTTGAAGCATGACACTGAATATTACTGAAGATTTAGCATACTAAAGCCCTAAGGAATAACACCCCTAAAATCCTGATTTTTAACATCAGCAGAATGTATGCAGCTGCAAGAACGAGGAAAAAAATCTTATCTTCTTTCAGGTGATTGTGCCTTTTTTTGTACAAAATAGGTGTAATCCATTTCACCTGTCTTTTAAAATATGTTCTGTAGAACATTTTCAATTAGGGTAACCATGCCACATACCTTCTCTCTATACTGTATAGAAAGAGACACTACTGCATTGCAATTCATCAACATGCAAATTGATACAAGTCAAAATGTTTCACATATATTTATCAGTTGCAATCAACCTTCATTTAATAGTTTCTGAGTCCTGGCATGCAATTTGTGCTCTAAAATGAGAGAGAAAATTGAGGTAAGAAAGGGTTTTAAAAAGTAAGAAAAAGAGAGAATGAATTCAGAATAACCAGCAGGTTGGTGATGAGGAACTCAGCTGTGCTGCAAAACCTGAACCAAACTACTGCTCTGAACAGGCACCACTGGGGTTTCCATTTCAAAGGAGTGCCCTAATCACTAGGCACACTATCTTTGATCTAATGAATATATAATTGTATATTCAAAGTGGAACAGGTCCAACAGGAGAAAGACACACCTGAGCAAAAGCAGGCATTCATCATGGGCAAATCCCTGTTACAGATCAGGCAGAGGAGGCGTGTCAATCCCATTTTCCCACACCCTGGGTAAGTATTCTTATGATGATTGTGAATGCTCTTCCTTCCACTTTACATATTTTCTCCAAGAAAACTTGTTAAAATTTCTCCCAGAGTGAAGTAGAGGTAAAAAACCAAAAAGATACCTCAAAAAAGTTGGTGATGAATGTTCTGCATCCAATCCTTAACCCTGCCATCTGTTATATACAGCCAAAGGTAGAAACAATTAGGAGAAACCATTGCCGGTATCTTGGCTTGTATTTCTCAAGATTCCTTCTGGAAATTCACTACAGAGATACTAGGTATTTTCCCAAAAATATTTAACACAAGGAATCTATATTATTTTCATTAACACACATTAAGTATTTATTTTCTTCTGTTTGTTTAAAATCATATTCAAAGCACAAGCAGGGTAATTTTAAACATTAAGCATCTCCCCATTCCCATGATGTGCATGAATGCAATCTAAAGTTAAACATACATTAATTCATATGCCTTTTCCACAGTATATTGTCATTACACTTTGTAAAATCCACAAACTCTGCTGAGCATCAGAATTTTGTTTTACATACCTAAGTGTGTAGGCATTGTACAAATATACTGCTAATAATGACAATCTCTTTAAAAAGCAAAGGGAGGGACTTTTCAGCTGAAATAAGATTTTTCATTAAGATTCTAAAGCTAGAAAATAATTTACACATTTGTCATTTCAATATAAGCTGATTCTTAACAAAAACATTTTAAGAGTAGAAATCCATCAAAGAAAAATGTAAATATCTTGTCCTATTATTTTTTAGTATCTATTAAGGTTTTACATTATCTCCAGAGGGTTATCTAACAAATAAAAAGATCCATAAAGAAGTTAAAGATGGATTTTTTTATTAAGAAACTCGTGAGATATATGTAATTAAAAAAATCTCACCACTGAACAGTACATTTGAAAGAGGAAGCCTGTGGGATGTACTGTCACAGTGGTAATGTAAGACATGACCAAAATCTCTAAGTTATGCATATGCTTGTTTTGCTTCAAAGCTGATACCATTGGAAGGGGTTAGATGCTGAACAAAAGCAACAGTGAGTTAACAAACAGCTTTTCAACTGCCAAATGAAATGGCTGTTAAATGATGTTAAATGATTTCCTCTTAAGAGGAAAAAACTTTAAAAAGGTATTTGTTTTCTTAGCAATCAGATGTGGTGGGATGCATGAACAGGAAAGAGGGAATGGCTGTTCTACATGCAGCAATCCATTTCAATGGCTGCCTCAGCTTTCTCTATAAAGCAATGTGACTGTTTTAACAGTACCTGAAATGTTTCGATGCACACTGGGTATACTGAAGATTTCAATTAAATAATAGAAAATGCTTTATATCTGGCAAAGATTTTTATTTTTTGAGATGTTTGGAAATACAGTGGCTGTGTGTATGTGTAAGTAAAGTATATCTTGACACCCTTCTCTTGATTCCTTTTAAATTTAGGTTGGACATTTGCCAATACATCTATAACAATTTACGGACTCTTACCCATATGAATCTCCTCTAGATATTTCCTTCCACCATTCACTTCCATAACCCCCTAGAGTCACTTCCGTAGAGATTTATAAGGTTTAAAACTTTCTCTCCTTCAACACAGAGTTTTCACAAGAGAACAATGGCACACAATGATTTGCAAGCATGAGCCTGTCCCCTTCCCCTGTTCAAGATTCAGAAACACATCATAGGCTTTGCCTATTCTGAATTATTACAATTATATGCATCAGTAGAACAGGGTAATAGATTTAAATGCCTTTAATGATTTAACACTTCTAAGCCATAGAAATATAGAACCAAAAGAAGAAATTATTTTATAATTATGTAGCTAAACAGAGAGAGTAAATTCTAATTCCGATTAATACTTCAGTTCAGTGAGACAGAAACTTCGTTACTCAATACTGAATTAATTTACAAAAATAATAATATAGCACAATATGGATTACAATTAATGTAACAAGTGGCTTCAAGGAAATTCTTTGTAGAACTCAAGATATGCTATTGAAACAAAAACTGAAAAAGAGTATGAGGATTTGGAATAATATCAGAGACATTTCTGAAGCTTTTGAAACCAAATTAAAAGTGTTGCATGTGACTCTAGTAGACAAAGATCCAACCTGTGCCTCAAGCAACTGTTAGATCTGTGCCAAAAGCTGCAACATGATACTGAGATTTTAGAGATACAATTTTACATGGAAATTAATATTACACCAGACAAACAGAATGCTTGGGCACTTAAGTCAAAAATATTTGACTTGACCCTTTCTAAAAAGCCTGATTTTAAACATGGCCCATCTTTGAGCCTACACCATCATCACATGTGCCAACACCACAGAGAGAACAGAACATGTTGCATGTCTGGCATCACCATCCACCCTCTGTTCTCCCGAAGTGTTCAATACACATTTTGAGACAAGATGTTTAAAGAACTTTGTTTCATTTAAATTAAAATATTTCTGAAATAGTTGTTTCAAATTATTTTAAAATAATTATTTCCCAGACAAATTTAACCATAATGAATAAAGATCACTTTGGTGAAACAGAGCAAGCATGTGCCTTACCACTTACTTCACTGAGAAAATGCCTTTTTAAAATTTACTGACTTACAAGAATAAATTAATATCTTCTCACTGTCACCCTGGCTTCACACAATTATTCTTAATTAATAGGAATTTTTTTAAATGCCAGTGCACAGATGAAAATCATTATGACATTAACAAAAATATCTTCCTTTCAACAAAATAGCATGGCATACACGGAGCAGCAAGTCAGACTGCTTCATTAGGAACATTTAGACACACAATCAGGAAAGCACAAAAAATTCAGATCTAAACTTAAGTTTGTTCTGCATTATCTGTGAATGCATATTTTTGCATGAGTCATCCAGAGAGAGTGAACCCACAGCTCAGACAGAACAAGTGCTATGAATACCAAATTTCAAAGTGTAGAGTGTTTATCTGCCATCTGTTGTTGAAGAATCCGTAACTATATTTCATAAAACTTTTCAAACTTAAATTTACTGTATCAACTTACGAAATAATATAAAAAAGATCAATGGCTTTCATTTAACTGCACTGTAAACTTTTCCAAACAAGATACTGTACTGAAAGGGGGATTATTTATTCTTGAGTGAATAAAATTGAAAGGGAAGAATATGAGCACATGGAAAGATGAATAAAACCCTTTTTATCTCAAAGAAGGATACCCCAGTGGACACATAAGATTTTCTCCAGATTTCATATAAAGCTCAGTCATTGCAAATAGATAAAATGAACTGCCCTCTTTTCCAGCTTTGCTGGAAATATAAAAAAATTAAATTAAGTTCTATTTAAAGTGGTCACTAAATAGACAAAAATTTAGAAATTTAAACTAATGAGTTGTATGGTTCCACATTAGTGTTATACTTCTGGAAAGCTTCTCCATTGCCCAACAAAGATTCAATAAGCCAGCTTCTTAAAGAAGCCATTTTCAAGCCATGAGAATACCTAAATCAATAACAGACTGTGTTTCCTAGGGAAAACCTGGCCAGGGAGTATTGTACTGCAAGAAGCAGCAGACCAGCTCTTTCAGAGACTGAGCAACTTCCATAGATTGGCTAAATGTTCCAGGGAAACTGCTTAAAGGTACTCCATCTTTAGGAATGAATCCTGTACTTACATACTACACATGTACTTCTGCCAAGAAAAACTATTGATTTTCCACAGGTAAAAATATTATGGATCAGGCTTCTACACTGAATATATCATAGAGTAGGCATCCTACCTACTGTCTCACTACTCAGGAAAATTCAAGATTACTTAGTATGGATTGGTAGCGTACAGTTAGTCTGCATCTCTGTTTACTTTTCCTTGACAAAGCTTCACAAAACTTGTACTCTCTTCAGTGATTAGAAAGATCACTGTGTTGACTTTATCAGTCTATTCTTCCTCATCATGCAACTATTTTCATTTTTCCTTTATAGCAAAGTAACCAACTCCTTCATAATAGTTCTAACACCCAAATTCAGAAGATGAGTTTATCTGAGCCTGCTCTTACTACATCTATTCTTAGAACACTTACACGTACTCTAGAATGATTTTCTAGTATTTTTCTTTTCTTTTTTTTTTTTTTCCCTGCAGAGGATGATTCTTTCATTTTATTTGGAAGCTAAAATTCTATTTCACTCCAAATTCCTTAAGCTGTTTTTTCCTATCTGAGGTTTTATAGACATCTTATCTGACAATTTGTAGAAGTAATTCAGGTTTTTGTTTTGTACTTTGTCCTTCAAGTGATACCTACTAAAGCACATTTTCATGGCCTTTTCATGGTGTTCTTTTTACATTAGCATTGCTGCAGTTACCCTGCAGTTAAATCTCATTCTCTTGTGGAAGAACAAACAACTCTTTTGACCAAGTCACCCAAGAAAAAAAAAATGATGATTTTTTTTCTCTTAAGGTTTAGAAAATTCATAGTGACTATAAAAAAGTCCAAGGTGGTCTTTCTTCCAGATGGCACAACTGACAGCAGAATGCATCCTGTGCACTTACAACTGTTCACTGTGAGCTTACCTTACAGAAAAATTTCTCCTTTACTCAGCTTCTCTTCAACAGAAGGGAGAGCAGCTTTCAAAGGCATTGCAAGGGACTCTCCCTGGTCGAAGAAAGCTGATGAAATAGGATGTATCATCATGTTCTCTGCCTCTCTTCTCCCAGGACTGCTACTTTTCCCATTTTAGGCTATGTTTCTCCTATCAAAAACGCTGGATCACATTTTGCATTTATAGCTCAAAACCAGGTTGTGAGATCTACTGCTACTTTTTATGATTTTTTCCAGCAGAGGATGGAGAAGCCAACAGAAGTGCTGGAGCAGAAGAGAGGAATAGCGGGAGGTACCTGAGGTAAAAGACTGCCTTGACTAAAAAGACATTGCTGGCCCAGGTGCACATCACAGCACTGAAGTGAACACAGGGTGATGAAAAGCCCCTAAAAAGGTCCACCTATTGTTCATATCCCACTGGTGTGCCACCAGCAGCAGCACAGCCACTCAGTGCTAATGTAATCCCATCCTAATCCCAGTCCTAATGCCCACTGCTAACATAAGCCATTCCTAAAAAGCAAATTAATTTGTTCCACATCTCCTTGCAACACTTCTCGACTCTGTTCAGTCTTGCTCTTTGCTTAACCTCTGTTCTATCACTGTTTCAAACCAATGACCTCATGATTCTTTATTTCTTCCCAATATTTTCTTTAAAAAAACAAAACAAGCATTTTTCTGCTTACTTGAACATTTTTCAGCCTTTCATTACCATATTTCTGTTTCTCAACTCTCTACAAGTCCTGTAATTACACTATTTTGGGTTTCTTATTTTGTCTGATACTGACTTTAATGTATTCAGGCTTTCTTGTAGTGTCAAAATAATGTAAGAAACTGCACTCCCTGTATAATTAAATCTAACAAAAATCTAAGGGAACCTAGCATCAGGTCTAGTTAATCAGCACTTGAGATGCTGCTAAGTAAACTTGAATTTAAGAGAAGAAATTAAATTTTAGAGTCTTAGGTTTAACAAATATCCAACGAATATGTCTGAAAGTCTTTTTGCTTTGGACACTTACAGTTATGCAAACATACACTTAAAACCATATCCATAATATTTCCTAAGAGAAAATACTTATTCCTTCCTGCAAAAGGAATTTTTTCCCCCCAAATAGGTCAGATGCTGAATATCAGATGCTGCACAAGGCTGAACTGATTAGACAAAGTAAAGAGGGACAAAGAGGATATTTATAAACACATGAGCACACAGGGAGATGGAAGTGAACTTTAGAGAAGCCTCAGGAAGTCTTTGGGAAACTGAATAAAACAAGTAAGAAGGTGAGAGTGGACAGAAGGTAAGAAGGAGAGCATATCTTGATAAGAGGTCAGGAAGCTGAGAGAAAAGGGTGAAGAATGGAATTCTCAGTGCTAGAAGGGTTCAGTGCTAGTGGGGTTTTGAGAAAAAACATAAGCCTCAGAGCAGCCACTTTGCATTGAGGCTTCTGGGTGTTTCTAAGACCACTAACATTTATAGCAAGAGAGTCTCTAAAAACTGGCAACTTGGTATAGGCAAGAAATAACCTTCTCTAGGAACTACATTGTCTTCATGTACCCAAGCTGATCCTTAGGCTAATGAGAAAATAAGAAGAAATTAATAAAAAGAATATATTTTAAAAAAAAGTACTAGGATGACATTAGACTACAATTAGCATTGGAAAAAAACACCTGATAAGACTCAGCAAAAATGACAACTAATAAAATTTGAATTTTATATCTAAATATGTATATATATATAAATATATATAATACATATATAAATGTAATATAATAATGCATATAATTCATGTAACATGTATAATACAATGTAACATATCTAATACATATAACATATATAATATATAAACATAGGGAAATGCTACTATCTAACAGGTTGCTTTCAGTTCAGATCAGCAGGAAAAATATTTCTGATCTAACAAAGTTGCAAATATAATTAATGTAATATATTTCATAGGAGGTATCACTGATAAAGTTTTCTGAAGAAATTCCCCCTGGAAAACCCTTTTTTACAAAAGCAGCTTAGAGATCTCTCTAAGTGCACAGAAAGATATGGTCTTGTCTTTCTCAACATCTTAAATCAGAAACTCCTTTTCATTTGAACCATTACTCAAGAGAGAGTGGTGTAACTCAGGAAAACAGTTGGCAAACAAGAGAACGCACATAATCAAACCTATAAAAACTTGTCTGTGTAAAAATGACTTGCAATATATTTATATAACAAAATAAATATATGATTAAATGCCAGCCAAACTCATCTGCCCCTGAAGCCATCATTAATTTCATATAATTTAATACACTTGCTGCTGCATGTTTACCCATGTTTACAGAATTTCATAAAATATGCATGATCAGAAGTTGCTAATTGGCAACTGAAAGGCTTCACTTTCATTATTTATTGACTACATTCTTCTGCTGAACTGGTTCTAATTAAAGGAAAGCTTAGCATTGTATGTCCACAAACAGTGCCACAACCCTCAGGTAAAACTGATCTGTATGGGGAGTTTTGTTATTTTTTTTTTTCTGTTTCAGTGTTCCCAATTATGTTGCTGCTTACTGTTTTAATTAGAGTTTTTATCATCAATGGCAAGTAGTAAAAGTCATGAACAGTATGGATATGCTCAGGGGTTGCCAATGGAATAGTGCTGTTCAACATTGTTTTTTGGGGACAACAGTGGGATCCAGTGCACTTTCAGAAAGTTTGCCAACCACACCAAGCTCTGTGGTGCAGAGGACACACTGGAGGGAAGGGATGCCATCCACAGGGACCTGGACAGGCTGCAGAGGTGGGCCTGTGTGAACCTCATGAAGTTCAATAGTTCAATAGAAGGCCAAGTGTGAGGTCCTGCACATGGGTTGGGGCAATCCCACATGAAC